>NW_026263417.1:0-31583 GCF_947179515.1 Apodemus sylvaticus
GGAAAAACAAGATAATTTCGCACGATGCGGGATTTCCTTAAAACGTGATTTTCTGAAAAATTTTGACGAAAGAAAATTCTCCTTTTGGTTCTCTTTAGATGCTACATGTTAAGACGTACACGCCACAACAATTCTTTTCGAGATACAACGTGTAGTTTTGGAGATACAAGCTAATTTTGTACGATGCGTTATTTCTTCTCGTAAAGAGTTTCCAATGCGTACGTATATGTCTTTCCTCTGCAAAAACTGTATTTCCTTATGAAGTGGTATTCTTACATATCCTTTCGAGAGAAAAACTGTCCTGTGCCTTCTCTTTTGAGGCTACACACCTTAGACATACACGCAACATGAAAGCTTTTCGACTTACACGTGTGATTTAGGAAAAACAAGATAATTTCGCACGATGCGGGATTTCCTTAAAACGTGATTTTCTGAAAAATTTTGACGAAAGAAAATTCTCCTTTTGGTTCTCTTTAGATGCTACATGTTAAGACGTACACGCCACAACAATTCTTTTCGAGATACAACGTGTAGTTTTGGAGATACAAGCTAATTTTGTACGTTGCGTTATTTCTTCTCGTAAAGAGTTTCCAATGCATACGTATATGTCTTTCCTCTGCAAAACTGTATTTCCTTATGAAGTGGTATTCTTACATATCCTTTCGAGAGAAAACTGTCCTGTGCCTTCTCTTTTGAGGCTACACACTTAGACATACACGCAACATGAAAGCTTTTAGACTTACAACGTGTTGTTTAGGAAAAACAAGATAATTTCGCACGATGCGGGATTTCCTTAAAACGTGATTTTCTGAAAAATTTTGACGAAAGAAAATTCTCCTTTTGGTTCTCTTTAGATGCTACATGTTAAGACGTACACGCCACAACAATTCTTTTCGAGATACAACGTGTAGTTTTGGAGATACAAGCTAATTTTGTACGATGCGTTATTTCTTCTCGTAAAGAGTTTCCAATGCGTACGTATATGACTTTACTCTGCAAAACTGTATTTCCTTATGAAGTGGTATTCTTACATATCCTTTCAGAGAAAACTGTCCTGTGCCTTCTCTTTTGAGGCTACACACTTAGACATACACGCAACATGAAAGCTTTTCGACTTACAACGTGTTGTTTAGGAAAAACAAGATAATTTCGCACGATGCGGGATTTCCTTAAAACATGATTTTTCTGAAAAATTTTGAAGAAAGAAAATTCTCCTTTTGGTTCTCTTTAGATGCTACATGTTAAGACGTACACGCCACAACAATTCTTTTCGAGATACAACGTGTAGTTTTGGAGATACAAGCTAATTTTGTACGATGCGTTATTTCTTCTCGTAAAGAGTTTCCAATGCGTACGTATATGTCTTTACTCTGCAAAACTGTATTTCCTTATGAAGTGGTATTCTTACATATCCTTTCGAGAGAAAACTGTCCTGTGCCTTCTCTTTTGAGGCTACACACTTAGACATACACGCAACATGAAAGCTTTTCGACTTACAACGTGTTGTTTAGGAAAAACAAGATAATTTCGCACGATGCGGGATTTCCTTAAAACGTGATTTTCTGAAAATTTTGACGAAAGAAAATTCTCCTTTTGGTTCTCTTTAGATGCTACATGTTAAGACGTACACGCCACAACAATTCTTTTCGAGATACAACGTGTAGTTTTGGAGATACAAGCTAATTTTGTACTATGCGTTATTTCTTCTCGTAAAGAGTTTCCAATGCGTACGTATATGTCTTTACTCTGCAAAACTGTATTTCCTTATGAAGTGGTATTCTTACATATCCTTTCGAGAGAAAACTGTCCTGTGCCTTCTCTTTTGAGGCTACACACTTAGACATACACGCAACATGAAAGCTTTTCGACTTACAACGTGTTGTTTAGGAAAAACAAGATAATTTCGCACGATGCGGGATTTCCTTAAAACGTGATTTTCTGAAAAATTTTGACGAAAGAAAATTCTCCTTTTGGTTCTCTTTAGATGCTACATGTTAAGACGTACACGCCACAACAATTCTTTTCGAGATACAACGTGTAGTTTTGGAGATACAAGCTAATTTTGTACGATGCGTTATTTCTTCTCGTAAAGAGTTTCCAATGCATACGTATATGTCTTTACTCTGCAAAACTGTATTTCCTTATGAAGTGGTATTCTTACATATCCTTTCGAGAGAAAACTGTCCTGTGCCTTCTCTTTTGAGGCTACACACTTAGACATACACGCAACATGAAAGCTTTTAGACTTACAACGTGTTGTTTAGGAAAAACAAGATAATTTCGCACGATGCGGATTTCCTTAAAACGTGATTTTCTGAAAAATTTTGACGAAAGAAAATTCTCCTTTTGGTTCTCTTTAGATGCTACATGTTAAGACGTACACGCCACAACAATTCTTTTCGAGATACAACGTGTAGTTTTGGAGATACAAGCTAATTTTGTACGATGCGTTATTTCTTCTCGTAAAGAGTTTCCAATGCGTACGTATATGTCTTTCCTCTGCAAACTGTATTTCCTTATGAAGTGGTATTCTTACATATCCTTTCGAGAGAAAACTGTCCTGTGCCTTCTCTTTTGAGGCTACACACTTAGACATACACGCAACATGAAAGCTTTTCGACTTACAACGTGTTGTTTAGGAAAAACAAGATAATTTCGCACGATGCGGGATTTCCTTAAAACGTGATTTTCTGAAAAATTTTGACGAAAGAAAATTCTCCTTTTGGTTCTCTTTAGATGCTACATGTTAAGACGTACACGCCACAACAATTCTTTTCGAGATACAACGTGTAGTTTTGGAGATACAAGCTAATTTTGTACGATGCGTTATTTCTTCTCGTAAAGAGTTTCCAATGCGTACGTATATGTCTTTCCTCTGCAAAACTGTATTTCCTTATGAAGTGGTATTCTTACATATCCTTTCGAGAGAAAACTGTCCTGTGCCTTCTCTTTGAGGCTACACACTTAGACATACACGCAACATGAAAGCTTTTCGACTTACAACGTGTTGTTTAGGAAAAACAAGATAATTCGCACGATGCGGGATTTCCTTAAAACGTGATTTTCTGAAAAATTTTGACGAAAGAAAATTCTCCTTTTGGTTCTCTTTAGATGCTACATGTTAAGACGTACACGCCACAACAATTCTTTTCGAGATACAACGTGTAGTTTTGGAGATACAAGCTAATTTTGTACGATGCGTTATTTCTTCTCGTAAAGAGTTTCCAATGCGTACGTATATGTCTTTACTCTGCAAAACTGTATTTCCTTATGAAGTGGTATTCTTACATATCCTTTCGAGAGAAAACTGTCCTGTGCCTTCTCTTTTGAGGCTACACACTTAGACATACACGCAACATGAAAGCTTTTCGACTTACAACGTGTTGTTAGGAAAAACAAGATAATTTCGCACGATGCGGGATTTCCTTAAAACGTGATTTTCTGAAAAATTTTGACGAAAGAAAATTCTCCTTTTGGTTCTCTTTAGATGCTACATGTTAAGACGTACACGCCACAACAATTCTTTTCGAGATACAACGTGTAGTTTTGGAGATACAAGCTAATTTTGTACGATGCGTTATTTCTTCTCGTAAAGAGTTTCCAATGCGTACGTATATGTCTTTCCTCTGCAAAACTGTATTTCCTTATGAAGTGGTATTCTTACATATCCTTTCGAGAGAAAACTGTCCTGTGCCTTCTCTTTTGAGGCTACACACTTAGACATACACGCAACATGAAAGCTTTTCGACTTACAACGTGTTGTTTAGGAAAAACAAGATAATTTCGCACGATGCGGGATTTCCTTAAAACGTGATTTTCTGAAAAATTTTGACGAAAGAAAATTCTCCTTTTGGTTCTCTTTAGATGCTACATGTTAAGACGTACACGCCACAACAATTCTTTTCGAGATACAACGTGTAGTTTTGGAGATACAAGCTAATTTTGTACGATGCGTTATTTCTTCTCGTAAAGAGTTTCCAATGCGTACGTATATGTCTTTACTCTGCAAAAACTGTATTTCCTTATGAAGTGGTATTCTTACATATCCTTTCGAGAGAAAACTGTCCTGTGCCTTCGCTTTTGAGGCTACACACTTAGACATACACGCAACATGAAAGCTTTTCGACTTACAACGTGTTGTTTAGGAAAAACAAGATATTTCGCACGATGCGGGATTTCCTTAAAACGTGATTTTCTGAAAAATTTTGACGAAAGAAAATTCTCCTTTTGGTTCTCTTTAGATGCTACATGTTAAGACGTACACGCCACAACAATTCTTTTCGAGATACAACGTGTAGTTTTGGAGATACAAGCTAATTTTGTACGATGCGTTATTTCTTCTCGTAAAGAGTTTCCAATGCGTACGTATATGTCTTTACTCTGCAAAACTGTATTTCCTTATGAAGTGGTATTCTTACATATCCTTTCGAGAGAAAACTGTCCTGTGCCTTCTCTTTTGAGGCTACACACTTAGACATACACGCAACATGAAAGCTTTTCGACTTACAACGTGTTGTTTAGGAAAAACAAGATAATTTCGCACGATGCGGGATTTCCTTAAAACGTGATTTTCTGAAAAATTTTGACGAAAGAAAATTCTCCTTTTGGTTCTCTTTAGATGCTACATGTTAAGACGTACACGCCACAACAATTCTTTTCGAGATACAACGTGTAGTTTTGGAGATACAAGCTAATTTTGTACGATGCGTTATTTCTTCTCGTAAAGAGTTTCCAATGCGTACGTATATGTCTTTCCTCTGCAAAACTGTATTTCCTTATGAAGTGGTATTCTTACATATCCTTTCGAGAGAAAACTGTCCTGTGCCTTCTCTTTTGAGGCTACACACTTAGACATACACGCAACATGAAAGCTTTTCGACTTACAACGTGTTGTTTAGGAAAAACAAGATAATTTCGCACGATGCGGGATTTCCTTAAAACGTGATTTTCTGAAAAATTTTGACGAAAGAAAATTCTCCTTTTGGTTCTCTTTAGATGCTACATGTTAAGACGTACACGCCACAAACAATTCTTTTCGAGATACAACGTGTAGTTTTGGAGATACAAGCTAATTTTGTACGATGCGTTATTTCTTCTCGTAAAGAGTTTCCAATGCGTACGTATATGTCTTTACTCTGCAAACTGTATTTCCTTATGAAGTGGTATTCTTACATATCCTTTCGAGAGAAAACTGTCCTGTGCCTTCGCTTTTGAGGCTACACACTTAGACATACACGCAACATGAAAGCTTTTCGACTTACAACGTGTTGTTTAGAAAAACAAGATAATTTCGCACGATGCGGGATTTCCTTAAAACGTGATTTTCTGAAAAATTTTGACGAAAGAAAATTCTCCTTTTGGTTCTCTTTAGATGCTACATGTTAAGACGTACACGCCACAACAATTCTTTTCGAGATACAACGTGTAGTTTTGGAGATACAAGCTAATTTTGTACGATGCGTTATTTCTTCTCGTAAAGAGTTTCCAATGCGTACGTATATGTCTTTACTCTGCAAAACTGTATTTCCTTATGAAGTGGTATTCTTACATATCCTTTCGAGAGAAAACTGTCCTGTGCCTTCTCTTTTGAGGCTACACACTTAGACATACACGCAACATGAAAGCTTTTCGACTTACAACGTGTTGTTTAGGAAAAACAAGATAATTTCGCACGATGCGGGATTTCCTTAAAACGTGATTTTCTGAAAAATTTTGACGAAAGAAAATTCTCCTTTTGGTTCTCTTTAGATGCTACATGTTAAGACGTACACGCCACAACAATTCTTTTCGAGATACAACGTGTAGTTTTGGAGATACAAGCTAATTTTGTACGATGCGTTATTTCTTCTCGTAAAGAGTTTCCAATGCGTACGTATATGTCTTTACTCTGCAAAACTGTATTTCCTTATGAAGTAGTATTCTTACATATCCTTTCGAGAGAAAACTGTCCTGTGCCTTCTCTTTGAGGCTACACACTTAGACATACACGCAACATGAAAGCTTTTCGACTTACAACGTGTTGTTTAGGAAAAACAAGATAATTTTCGCACGATGCGGGATTTCCTTAAAACGTGATTTTCTGAAAAATTTTGACGAAAGAAAATTCTCCTTTTGGTTCTCTTTAGATGCTACATGTTAAGACGTACACGCCACAACAATTCTTTTCGAGATACAACGTGTAGTTTTGGAGATACAAGCTAATTTTGTACGATGCGTTATTTCTTCTCGTAAAGAGTTTCCAATGCGTACGTATATGTCTTTCCTCTGCAAAACTGTATTTCCTTATGAAGTGGTATTCTTACATATCCTTTCGAGAGAAAACTGTCCTGTGCCTTCTCTTTTGAGGCTACACACTTAGACATACACGCAACATGAAAGCTTTTCGACTTACAACGTGTTGTTTAGGAAAAACAAGATAATTTCGCACGATGCGGGATTTCCTTAAAACGTGATTTTCTGAAAAATTTTGACGAAAGAAAATTCTCCTTTTGGTTCTCTTTAGATGCTACATGTTAAGACGTACACGCCACAACAATTCTTTTCGAGATACAACGTGTAGTTTTGGAGATACAAGCTAATTTTGTACGATGCGTTATTTCTTCTCGTAAAGAGTTTCCAATGCGTACGTATATGTCTTTACTCTGCAAAACTGTATTTCCTTATGAAGTGGTATTCTTACATATCCTTTCGAGAGAAAACTGTCCTGTGCCTTCTCTTTTGAGGCTACACACTTAGACATACACGCAACATGAAAGCTTTTCGACTTACAACGTGTTGTTTAGGAAAAACAAGATAATTTCGCACGATGCGGGATTTCCTTAAAACGTGATTTTCTGAAAAATTTTGACGAAAGAAAATTCTCCTTTTGGTTCTCTTTAGATGCTACATGTTAAGACGTACACGCCACAACAATTCTTTTCGAGATACAACGTGTAGTTTTGGAGATACAAGCTAATTTTGTACGATGCGTTATTTCTTCTCGTAAAGAGTTTCCAATGCGTACGTATATGTCTTTACTCTGCAAAACTGTATTTCCTTATGAAGTGGTATTCTTACATATCCTTTCGAGAGAAAACTGTCCTGTGCCTTCTCTTTTGAGGCTACACACTTAGACATACACGCAACATGAAAGCTTTTCGACTTACAACGTGTTGTTTAGGAAAAACAAGATAATTTCGCACGATGCGGGATTTCCTTAAAACGTGATTTTCTGAAAAATTTTGACGAAAGAAAATTCTCCTTTTGGTTCTCTTTAGATGCTACATGTTAAGACGTACACGCCACAACAATTCTTTTCGAGATACAACGTGTAGTTTTGGAGATACAAGCTAATTTTGTACGATGCGTTATTCTTCTCGTAAAGAGTTTCCAATGCGTACGTATATGTCTTTACTCTGCAAAACTGTATTTCCTTATGAAGTGGTATTCTTACATATCCTTTCGAGAGAAAACTGTCCTGTGCCTTCTCTTTTGAGGCTACACACTTAGACATACACGCAACATGAAAGCTTTTCGACTTACAACGTGTTGTTTAGGAAAAACAAGATAATTTCGCACGATGCGGGATTTCCTTAAAACGTGATTTTCTGAAAAATTTTGACGAAAGAAAATTCTCCTTTTGGTTCTCTTTAGATGCTACATGTTAAGACGTACACGCCACAACAATTCTTTTCGAGATACAACGTGTAGTTTTGGAGATACAAGCTAATTTTGTACGTTGCGTTATTTCTTCTCGTAAAGAGTTTCCAATGCATACGTATATGTCTTTCCTCTGCAAAACTGTATTTCCTTATGAAGTGGTATTCTTACATATCCTTTCGAGAGAAAACTGTCCTGTGCCTTCTCTTTTGAGGCTACACACTTAGACATACACGCAACATGAAAGCTTTTCGACTTACAACGTGTTGTTTAGGAAAAACAAGATAATTTCGCACGATGCGGGATTTCCTTAAAACGTGATTTTCTGAAAATTTTGACGAAAGAAAATTCTCCTTTTGGTTCTCTTTAGATGCTACATGTTAAGACGTACAGGCCACAACAATTCTTTTCGAGATACAACGTGTAGTTTTGGAGATACAAGCTAATTTTGTACGATGCGTTATTTCTTCTCGTAAAGAGTTTCCAATGCGTACGTATATGTCTTTACTCTGCAAAACTGTATTTCCTTATGAAGTGGTATTCTTACATATCCTTTCGAGAGAAAACTGTCCTGTGCCTTCTCTTTTGAGGCTACACACTTAGACATACACGCAACATGAAAGCTTTTCGACTTACAACGTGTTGTTTAGGAAAAACAAGATAATTTCGCACGATGCGGGATTTCCTTAAAACGTGATTTTCTGAAAAATTTTGACGAAAGAAAATTCTCCTTTTGGTTCTCTTTAGATGCTACATGTTAAGACGTACACGCCACAACAATTCTTTTCGAGATACAACGTGTAGTTTTGGAGATACAAGCTAATTTTGTACGATGCGTTATTTCTTCTCGTAATGAGTTTCCAATGCGTACGTATATGTCTTTACTCTGCAAAACTGTATTTCCTTATGAAGTGGTATTCTTACATATCCTTTCGAGAGAAAACTGTCCTGTGCCTTCTCTTTTGAGGCTACACACTTAGACATACACGCAACATGAAAGCTTTTCGACTTACAACGTGTTGTTTAGGAAAAACAAGATAATTTCGCACGATGCGGGATTTCCTTAAAACGTGATTTTCTGAAAAATTTTGACGAAAGAAAATTCTCCTTTTGGTTCTCTTTAGATGCTACATGTTAAGACGTACACGCCACAACAATTCTTTTCGAGATACAACGTGTAGTTTTGGAGATACAAGCTAATTTTGTACGATGCGTTATTTCTTCTCGTAAAGAGTTTCCAATGCGTACGTATATGTCTTTACTCTGCAAAACTGTATTTCCTTATGAAGTGGTATTCTTACATATCCTTTCGAGAGAAAACTGTCCTGTGCCTTCTCTTTTGAGGCTACACACTTAGACATACACGCAACATGAAAGCTTTTAGACTTACAACGTGTTGTTTAGGAAAAACAAGATAATTTCGCACGATGCGGGATTTCCTTAAAACGTGATTTTCTGAAAAATTTTGACGAAAGAAAATTCTCCTTTTGGTTCTCTTTAGATGCTACATGTTAAGACGTACACGCCACAACAATTCTTTTCGAGATACAACGTGTAGTTTTGGAGATACAAGCTAATTTTGTACGATGCGTTATTTCTTCTCGTAAAGAGTTTCCAATGCGTACGTATATGTCTTTCCTCTGCAAAACTGTATTTCCTTATGAAGTGGTATTCTTACATATCCTTTCGAGAGAAAACTGTCCTGTGCCTTCTCTTTTGAGGCTACACACTTAGACATACACGCAACATGAAAGCTTTTCGACTTACAACGTGTTGTTTAGGAAAAACAAGATAATTTCGCACGATGCGGGATTTCCTTAAAACGTGATTTTCTGAAAAATTTTGACGAAAGAAAATTCTCCTTTTGGTTCTCTTTAGATGCTACATGTTAAGACGTACACGCCACAACAATTCTTTTCGAGATACAACGTGTAGTTTTGGAGATACAAGCTAATTTTGTACGATGCGTTATTTCTTCTCGTAAAGAGTTTCCAATGCGTACGTATATGTCTTTACTCTGCAAAACTGTATTTCCTTATGAAGTGGTATTCTTACATATCCTTTCGAGAGAAAACTGTCCTGTGCCTTCTCTTTTGAGGCTACACACTTAGACATACACGCAACATGAAAGCTTTTCGACTTACAACGTGTTGTTTAGGAAAAACAAGATAATTTCGCACGATGCGGGATTTCCTTAAAACGTGATTTTCTGAAAAATTTTGACGAAAGAAAATTCTCCTTTTGGTTCTCTTTAGATGCTACATGTTAAGACGTACACGCCACAACAATTCTTTTCGAGATACAACGTGTAGTTTTGGAGATACAAGCTAATTTTGTACGATGCGTTATTTCTTCTCGTAATGAGTTTCCAATGCGTACGTATATGTCTTTACTCTGCAAAACTGTATTTCCTTATGAAGTGGTATTCTTACATATCCTTTCGAGAGAAAACTGTCCTGTGCCTTCTCTTTTGAGGCTACACACTTAGACATACACGCAACATGAAAGCTTTTCGACTTACAACGTGTTGTTTAGGAAAAACAAGATAATTTCGCACGATGCGGGATTTCCTTAAAACGTGATTTTCTGAAAAATTTTGACGAAAGAAAATTCTCCTTTTGGTTCTCTTTAGATGCTACATGTTAAGACGTACACGCCACAACAATTCTTTTCGAGATACAACGTGTAGTTTTGGAGATACAAGCTAATTTTGTACGATGCGTTATTTCTTCTCGTAAAGAGTTTCCAATGCGTACGTATATGTCTTTACTCTGCAAAACTGTATTTCCTTATGAAGTGGTATTCTTACATATCCTTTCGAGAGAAAACTGTCCTGTGCCTTCTCTTTTGAGGCTACACACTTAGACATACACGCAACATGAAAGCTTTTAGACTTACAACGTGTTGTTTAGGAAAAACAAGATAATTTCGCACGATGCGGGATTTCCTTAAAACGTGATTTTCTGAAAAATTTTGACGAAAGAATATTCTCCTTTTGGTTCTCTTTAGATGCTACATGTTAAGACGTACACGCCACAAACAATTCTTTTCGAGATACAACGTGTAGTTTTGGAGATACAAGCTAATTTTGTACGATGCGTTATTTCTTCTCGTAAAGAGTTTCCAATGCGTACGTATATGTCTTTCCTCTGCAAAACTGTATTTCCTTATGAAGTGGTATTCTTACATATCCTTTCGAGAGAAAACTGTCCTGTGCCTTCTCTTTTGAGGCTACACACTTAGACATACACGCAACATGAAAGCTTTTCGACTTACAACGTGTTGTTTAGGAAAAACAAGATAATTTCGCACGATGCGGGATTTCCTTAAAACGTGATTTTCTGAAAAATTTTGACGAAAGAAAATTCTCCTTTTGGTTCTCTTTAGATGCTACATGTTAAGACGTACACGCCACAACAATTCTTTTCGAGATACAACGTGTAGTTTTGGAGATACAAGCTAATTTTGTACGATGCGTTATTTCTTCTCGTAATGAGTTTCCAATGCGTACGTATATGTCTTTACTCTGCAAAACTGTATTTCCTTATGAAGTGGTATTCTTACATATCCTTTCGAGAGAAAACTGTCCTGTGCCTTCTCTTTTGAGGCTACACACTTAGACATACACGCAACATGAAAGCTTTTAGACTTACAACGTGTTGTTTAGGAAAAACAAGATAATTTCGCACGATGCGGGATTTCCTTAAAACGTGATTTTCTGAAAAATTTTGACGAAAGAAAATTCTCCTTTTGGTTCTCTTTAGATGCTACATGTTAAGACGTACACGCCACAACAATTCTTTTCGAGATACAACGTGTAGTTTTGGAGATACAAGCTAATTTTGTACGATGCGTTATTTCTTCTCGTAAAGAGTTTCCAATGCGTACGTATATGTCTTTACTCTGCAAAACTGTATTTCCTTATGAAGTGGTATTCTTACATATCCTTTCGAGAGAAAACTGTCCTGTGCCTTCTCTTTTGAGGCTACACACTTAGACATACACGCAACATGAAAGCTTTTCGACTTACAACGTGTTGTTTAGGAAAAACAAGATAATTTCGCACGATGCGGGATTTCCTTAAAACGTGATTTTCTGAAAAATTTTGACGAAAGAAAATTCTCCTTTTGGTTCTCTTTAGATGCTACATGTTAAGACGTACACGCCACAACAATTCTTTTCGAGATACAACGTGTAGTTTTGGAGATACAAGCTAATTTTGTACGATGCGTTATTTCTTCTCGTAAAGAGTTTCCAATGCGTACGTATATGTCTTTACTCTGCAAAACTGTATTTCCTTATGAAGTGGTATTCTTACATATCCTTTCGAGAGAAAACTGTCCTGTGCCTTCTCTTTTGAGGCTACACACTTAGACATACACGCAACATGAAAGCTTTTCGACTTACAACGTGTTGTTTAGGAAAAACAAGATAATTTCGCACGATGCGGGATTTCCTTAAAACGTGATTTTCTGAAAAATTTTGACGAAAGAAAATTCTCCTTTTGGTTCTCTTTAGATGCTACATGTTAAGACGTACACGCCACAACAATTCTTTTCGAGATACAACGTGTAGTTTTGGAGATACAAGCTAATTTTGTACGATGCGTTATTTCTTCTCGTAAAGAGTTTCCAATGCGTACGTATATGTCTTTACTCTGCAAAACTGTATTTCCTTATGAAGTGGTATTTTTACATATCCTTTCGAGAGAAAACTGTCCTGTGCCTTCTCTTTTGAGGCTACACACTTAGACATACACGCAACATGAAAGCTTTTCGACTTACAACGTGTTGTTTAGGAAAAACAAGATAATTTCGCACGATGCGGGATTTCCTTAAAACGTGATTTTCTGAAAAATTTTGACGAAAGAAAATTCTCCTTTTGGTTCTCTTTAGATGCTACATGTTAAGACGTACACGCCACAACAATTCTTTTCGAGATACAACGTGTAGTTTTGGAGATACAAGCTAATTTTGTACGATGCGTTATTTCTTCTCGTAAAGAGTTTCCAATGCGTACGTATATGTCTTTACTCTGCAAAACTGTATTTCCTTATGAAGTGGTATTCTTACATATCCTTTCGAGAGAAAACTGTCCTGTGCCTTCTCTTTTGAGGCTACACACTTAGACATACACGCAACATGAAAGCTTTTCGACTTACAACGTGTTGTTTAGGAAAAACAAGATAATTTCGCACGATGCGGGATTTCCTTAAAACGGGATTTTCTGAAAAATTTTGACGAAAGAAAATTCTCCTTTTGGTTCTCTTTAGATGCTACATGTTAAGACGTACACGCCACAACAATTCTTTTCGAGATACAACGTGTAGTTTTGGAGATACAAGCTAATTTTGTACGATGCGTTATTTCTTCTCGTAAAGAGTTTCCAATGCGTACGTATATGTCTTTACTCTGCAAAACTGTATTTCCTTATGAAGTGGTATTCTTACATATCCTTTCGAGAGAAAACTGTCCTGTGCCTTCTCTTTTGAGGCTACACACTTAGACATACACGCAACATGAAAGCTTTTAGACTTACAACGTGTTGTTTAGGAAAAACAAGATAATTTCGCACGATGCGGGATTTCCTTAAAACGTGATTTTCTGAAAAATTTTGACGAAAGAAAATTCTCCTTTTGGTTCTCTTTAGATGCTACATGTTAAGACGTACACGCCACAACAATTCTTTTCGAGATACAACGTGTAGTTTTGGAGATACAAGCTAATTTTGTACGATGCGTTATTTCTTCTCGTAAAGAGTTTCCAATGCGTACGTATATGTCTTTCCTCTGCAAAACTGTATTTCCTTATGAAGTGGTATTCTTACATATCCTTTCGAGAGAAAACTGTCCTGTGCCTTCTCTTTTGAGGCTACACACTTAGACATACACGCAACATGAAAGCTTTTCGACTTACAACGTGTTGTTTAGGAAAAACAAGATAATTTCGCACGATGCGGGATTTCCTTAAAACGTGATTTTCTGAAAAATTTTGACGAAAGAAAATTCTCCTTTTGGTTCTCTTTAGATGCTACATGTTAAGACGTACACGCCACAACAATTCTTTTCGAGATACAACGTGTAGTTTTGGAGATACAAGCTAATTTTGTACGATGCGTTATTTCTTCTCGTAAAGAGTTTCCAATGCGTACGTATATGTCTTTACTCTGCAAAACTGTATTTCCTTATGAAGTGGTATTCTTACATATCCTTTCGAGAGAAAACTGTCCTGTGCCTTCTCTTTTGAGGCTACACACTTAGACATACACGCAACATGAAAGCTTTTCGACTTACAACGTGTTGTTTAGGAAAAACAAGATAATTTCGCACGATGCGGGATTTCCTTAAAACGTGATT
The DNA here is from genome assembly GCF_947179515.1 of Apodemus sylvaticus. NCBI lineage: Eukaryota > Metazoa > Chordata > Mammalia > Rodentia > Muridae > Apodemus > Apodemus sylvaticus. The sequence continues at coordinate 13,994 of NW_026263417.1, forward strand.
TTCTGAAAAATTTTGACGAAAGAAAATTCTCCTTTTGGTTCTCTTTAGATGCTACATGTTAAGACGTACACGCCACAACAATTCTTTTCGAGATACAACGTGTAGTTTTGGAGATACAAGCTAATTTTGTACGATGCGTTATTTCTTCTCGTAATGAGTTTCCAATGCGTACGTATATGTCTTTACTCTGCAAAACTGTATTTCCTTATGAAGTGGTATTCTTACATATCCTTTCGAGAGAAAACTGTCCTGTGCCTTCTCTTTTGAGGCTACACACTTAGACATACACGCAACATGAAAGCTTTTCGACTTACAACGTGTTGTTTAGGAAAAACAAGATAATTTCGCACGATGCGGGATTTCCTTAAAACGTGATTTTCTGAAAAATTTTGACGAAAGAAAATTCTCCTTTTGGTTCTCTTTAGATGCTACATGTTAAGACGTACACGCCACAACAATTCTTTTCGAGATACAACGTGTAGTTTTGGAGATACAAGCTAATTTTGTACGATGCGTTATTTCTTCTCGTAATGAGTTTCCAATGCGTACGTATATGTCTTTACTCTGCAAAACTGTATTTCCTTATGAAGTGGTATTCTTACATATCCTTTCGAGAGAAAACTGTCCTGTGCCTTCTCTTTTGAGGCTACACACTTAGACATACACGCAACATGAAAGCTTTTAGACTTACAACGTGTTGTTTAGGAAAAACAAGATAATTTCGCACGATGCGGGATTTCCTTAAAACGTGATTTTCTGAAAAATTTTGACGAAAGAAAATTCTCCTTTTGGTTCTCTTTAGATGCTACATGTTAAGACGTACACGCCACAACAATTCTTTTCGAGATACAACGTGTAGTTTTGGAGATACAAGCTAATTTTGTACGATGCGTTATTTCTTCTCGTAAAGAGTTTCCAATGCGTACGTATATGTCTTTACTCTGCAAAACTGTATTTCCTTATGAAGTGGTATTCTTACATATCCTTTCGAGAGAAAACTGTCCTGTGCCTTCTCTTTTGAGGCTACACACTTAGACATACACGCAACATGAAAGCTTTTCGACTTACAACGTGTTGTTTAGGAAAAACAAGATAATTTCGCACGATGCGGGATTTCCTTAAAACGTGATTTTCTGAAAAATTTTGACGAAAGAAAATTCTCCTTTTGGTTCTCTTTAGATGCTACATGTTAAGACGTACACGCCACAACAATTCTTTTCGAGATACAACGTGTAGTTTTGGAGATACAAGCTAATTTTGTACGATGCGTTATTTCTTCTCGTAAAGAGTTTCCAATGCGTACGTATATGTCTTTACTCTGCAAAACTGTATTTCCTTATGAAGTGGTATTCTTACATATCCTTTCGAGAGAAAACTGTCCTGTGCCTTCTCTTTTGAGGCTACACACTTAGACATACACGCAACATGAAAGCTTTTCGACTTACAACGTGTTGTTTAGGAAAAACAAGATAATTTCGCACGATGCGGGATTTCCTTAAAACGTGATTTTCTGAAAAATTTTGACGAAAGAAAATTCTCCTTTTGGTTCTCTTTAGATGCTACATGTTAAGACGTACACGCCACAACAATTCTTTTCGAGATACAACGTGTAGTTTTGGAGATACAAGCTAATTTTGTACGATGCGTTATTTCTTCTCGTAAAGAGTTTCCAATGCGTACGTATATGTCTTTACTCTGCAAAACTGTATTTCCTTATGAAGTGGTATTCTTACATATCCTTTCGAGAGAAAACTGTCCTGTGCCTTCGCTTTTGAGGCTACACACTTAGACATACACGCAACATGAAAGCTTTTCGACTTACAACGTGTTGTTTAGGAAAAACAAGATAATTTCGCACGATGCGGGATTTCCTTAAAACGTGATTTTCTGAAAAATTTTGACGAAAGAAAATTCTCCTTTTGGTTCTCTTTAGATGCTACATGTTAAGACGTACACGCCACAACAATTCTTTTCGAGATACAACGTGTAGTTTTGGAGATACAAGCTAATTTTGTACGATGCGTTATTTCTTCTCGTAAAGAGTTTCCAATGCGTACGTATATGTCTTTACTCTGCAAAACTGTATTTCCTTATGAAGTGGTATTCTTACATATCCTTTCGAGAGAAAACTGTCCTGTGCCTTCTCTTTTGAGGCTACACACTTAGACATACACGCAACATGAAAGCTTTTCGACTTACAACGTGTTGTTTAGGAAAAACAAGATAATTTCGCACGATGCGGGATTTCCTTAAAACGTGATTTTCTGAAAAATTTTGACGAAAGAAAATTCTCCTTTTGGTTCTCTTTAGATGCTACATGTTAAGACGTACACGCCACAACAATTCTTTTCGAGATACAACGTGTAGTTTTGGAGATACAAGCTAATTTTGTACGTTGCGTTATTTCTTCTCGTAAAGAGTTTCCAATGCGTACGTATATGCCTTTCCTCTGCAAAACTGTATTTCCTTATGAAGTGGTATTCTTACATATCCTTTCGAGAGAAAACTGTCCTGTGCCTTCTCTTTTGAGGCTACACACTTAGACATACACGCAACATGAAAGCTTTTCGACTTACAACGTGTTGTTTAGGAAAAACAAGATAATTTCGCACGATGCGGGATTTCCTTAAAACGTGATTTTCTGAAAAATTTTGACGAAAGAAAATTCTCCTTTTGGTTCTCTTTAGATGCTACATGTTAAGACGTACACGCCACAACAATTCTTTTCGAGATACAACGTGTAGTTTTGGAGATACAAGCTAATTTTGTACGATGCGTTATTTCTTCTCGTAAAGAGTTTCCAATGCGTACGTATATGTCTTTACTCTGCAAAACTGTATTTCCTTATGAAGTGGTATTCTTACATATCCTTTCGAGAGAAAACTGTCCTGTGCCTTCTCTTTTGAGGCTACACACTTAGACATACACGCAACATGAAAGCTTTTCGACTTACAACGTGTTGTTTAGGAAAAACAAGATAATTTCGCACGATGCGGGATTTCCTTAAAACGTGATTTTCTGAAAAATTTTGACGAAAGAAAATTCTCCTTTTGGTTCTCTTTAGATGCTACATGTTAAGACGTACACGCCACAACAATTCTTTTCGAGATACAACGTGTAGTTTTGGAGATACAAGCTAATTTTGTACGATGCGTTATTTCTTCTCGTAAAGAGTTTCCAATGCGTACGTATATGTCTTTACTCTGCAAAACTGTATTTCCTTATGAAGTGGTATTCTTACATATCCTTTCGAGAGAAAACTGTCCTGTGCCTTCTCTTTTGAGGCTACACACTTAGACATACACGCAACATGAAAGCTTTTCGACTTACAACGTGTTGTTTAGGAAAAACAAGATAATTTCGCACGATGCGGGATTTCCTTAAAACGTGATTTTCTGAAAAATTTTGACGAAAGAAAATTCTCCTTTTGGTTCTCTTTAGATGCTACATGTTAAGACGTACACGCCACAACAATTCTTTTCGAGATACAACGTGTAGTTTTGGAGATACAAGCTAATTTTGTACGATGCGTTATTTCTTCTCGTAAAGAGTTTCCAATGCGTACGTATATGTCTTTACTCTGCAAAACTGTATTTCCTTATGAAGTGGTATTCTTACATATCCTTTCGAGAGAAAACTGTCCTGTGCCTTCGCTTTTGAGGCTACACACTTAGACATACACGCAACATGAAAGCTTTTCGACTTACAACGTGTTGTTTAGGAAAAACAAGATAATTTCGCACGATGCGGGATTTCCTTAAAACGTGATTTTCTGAAAAATTTTGACGAAAGAAAATTCTCCTTTTGGTTCTCTTTAGATGCTACATGTTAAGACGTACACGCCACAACAATTCTTTTCGAGATACAACGTGTAGTTTTGGAGATACAAGCTAATTTTGTACGATGCGTTATTTCTTCTCGTAAAGAGTTTCCAATGCGTACGTATATGTCTTTACTCTGCAAAACTGTATTTCCTTATGAAGTGGTATTCTTACATATCCTTTCGAGAGAAAACTGTCCTGTGCCTTCTCTTTTGAGGCTACACACTTAGACATACACGCAACATGAAAGCTTTTCGACTTACAACGTGTTGTTTAGGAAAAACAAGATAATTTCGCACGATGCGGGATTTCCTTAAAACGTGATTTTCTGAAAAATTTTGACGAAAGAAAATTCTCCTTTTGGTTCTCTTTAGATGCTACATGTTAAGACGTACACGCCACAACAATTCTTTTCGAGATACAACGTGTAGTTTTGGAGATACAAGCTAATTTTGTACGATGCGTTATTTCTTCTCGTAAAGAGTTTCCAATGCGTACGTATATGTCTTTCCTCTGCAAAACTGTATTTCCTTATGAAGTGGTATTCTTACATATCCTTTCGAGAGAAAACTGTCCTGTGCCTTCTCTTTTGAGGCTACACACTTAGACATACACGCAACATGAAAGCTTTTCGACTTACAACGTGTTGTTTAGGAAAAACAAGATAATTTCGCACGATGCGGGATTTCCTTAAAACGTGATTTTCTGAAATTTTGACGAAAGAAAATTCTCCTTTTGGTTCTCTTTAGATGCTACATGTTAAGACGTACACGCCACAACAATTCTTTTCGAGATACAACGTGTAGTTTTGGAGATACAAGCTAATTTTGTACGATGCGTTATTTCTTCTCATAAAGAGTTTCCAATGCGTACGTATATGTCTTTCCTCTGCAAAACTGTATTTCCTTATGAAGTGGTATTCTTACATATCCTTTCGAGAGAAAACTGTCCTGTGCCTTCTCTTTTGAGGCTACACACTTAGACATACACGCAACATGAAAGCTTTTCGACTTACAACGTGTTGTTTAGGAAAAACAAGATAATTTCGCACGATGCGGGATTTCCTTAAAACGTGATTTTCTGAAAAATTTTGACGAAAGAAAATTCTCCTTTTGGTTCTCTTGAGATGCTACATGTTAAGACGTACACGCCACAACAATTCTTTTCGAGATACAACGTGTAGTTTTGGAGATACAAGCTAATTTTGTACGATGCGTTATTTCTTCTCGTAAAGAGTTTCCAATGCGTACGTATATGTCTTTACTCTGCAAAACTGTATTTCCTTATGAAGTGGTATTCTTACATATCCTTTCGAGAGAAAACTGTCCTGTGCCTTCTCTTTTGAGGCTACACACTTAGACATACACGCAACATGAAAGCTTTTCGACTTACAACGTGTTGTTTAGGAAAAACAAGATAATTTCGCACGATGCGGGATTTCCTTAAAACGTGATTTTCTGAAAAATTTTGACGAAAGAAAATTCTCCTTTTGGTTCTCTTGAGATGCTACATGTTAAGACGTACACGCCACAACAATTCTTTTCGAGATACAACGTGTAGTTTTGGAGATACAAGCTAATTTTGTACGATGCGTTATTTCTTCTCGTAAAGAGTTTCCAATGCGTACGTATATGTCTTTACTCTGCAAAACTGTATTTCCTTATGAAGTGGTATTCTTACATATCCTTTCGAGAGAAAACTGTCCTGTGCCTTCTCTTTTGAGGCTACACACTTAGACATACACGCAACATGAAAGCTTTTCGACTTACAACGTGTTGTTTAGGAAAAACAAGATAATTTCGCACGATGCGGGATTTCCTTAAAACGTGATTTTCTGAAAAATTTTGACGAAAGAAAATTCTCCTTTTGGTTCTCTTTAGATGCTACATGTTAAGACGTACACGCCACAACAATTCTTTTCGAGATACAACGTGTAGTTTTGGAGATACAAGCTAATTTTGTACGTTGCGTTATTTCTTCTCGTAAAGAGTTTCCAATGCGTACGTATATGCCTTTCCTCTGCAAAACTGTATTTCCTTATGAAGTGGTATTCTTACATATCCTTTCGAGAGAAAACTGTCCTGTGCCTTCTCTTTTGAGGCTACACACTTAGACATACACGCAACATGAAAGCTTTTCGACTTACAACGTGTTGTTTAGGAAAAACAAGATAATTTCGCACGATGCGGGATTTCCTTAAAACGTGATTTTCTGAAAAATTTTGACGAAAGAAAATTCTCCTTTTGGTTCTCTTTAGATGCTACATGTTAAGACGTACACGCCACAACAATTCTTTTCGAGATACAACGTGTAGTTTTGGAGATACAAGCTAATTTTGTACGATGCGTTATTTCTTCTCGTAAAGAGTTTCCAATGCGTACGTATATGTCTTTCCTCTGCAAAACTGTATTTCCTTATGAAGTGGTATTCTTACATATCCTTTCGAGAGAAAACTGTCCTGTGCCTTCTCTTTTGAGGCTACACACTTAGACATACACGCAACATGAAAGCTTTTCGACTTACAACGTGTTGTTTAGGAAAAACAAGATAATTTCGCACGATGCGGGATTTCCTTAAAACGTGATTTTCTGAAAAATTTTGACGAAAGAAAATTCTCCTTTTGGTTCTCTTTAGATGCTACATGTTAAGACGTACACGCCACAACAATTCTTTTCGAGATACAACGTGTAGTTTTGGAGATACAAGCTAATTTTGTACGATGCGTTATTTCTTCTCGTAAAGAGTTTCCAATGCGTACGTATATGTCTTTCCTCTGCAAAACTGTATTTCCTTATGAAGTGGTATTCTTACATATCCTTTCGAGAGAAAACTGTCCTGTGCCTTCTCTTTTGAGGCTACACACTTAGACATACACGCAACATGAAAGCTTTTCGACTTACAACGTGTTGTTTAGGAAAAACAAGATAATTTCGCACGATGCGGGATTTCCTTAAAACGTGATTTTCTGAAAAATTTTGACGAAAGAAAATTCTCCTTTTGGTTCTCTTTAGATGCTACATGTTAAGACGTACACGCCACAACAATTCTTTTCGAGATACAACGTGTAGTTTTGGAGATACAAGCTAATTTTGTACGATGCGTTATTTCTTCTCGTAATGAGTTTCCAATGCGTACGTATATGTCTTTACTCTGCAAAACTGTATTTCCTTATGAAGTGGTATTCTTACATATCCTTTCGAGAGAAAACTGTCCTGTGCCTTCTCTTTTGAGGCTACACACTTAGACATACACGCAACATGAAAGCTTTTCGACTTACAACGTGTTGTTTAGGAAAAACAAGATAATTTCGCACGATGCGGGATTTCCTTAAAACGTGATTTTCTGAAAAATTTTGACGAAAGAAAATTCTCCTTTTGGTTCTCTTTAGATGCTACATGTTAAGACGTACACGCCACAACAATTCTTTTCGAGATACAACGTGTAGTTTTGGAGATACAAGCTAATTTTGTACGATGCGTTATTTCTTCTCGTAATGAGTTTCCAATGCGTACGTATATGTCTTTACTCTGCAAAACTGTATTTCCTTATGAAGTGGTATTCTTACATATCCTTTCGAGAGAAAACTGTCCTGTGCCTTCTCTTTTGAGGCTACACACTTAGACATACACGCAACATGAAAGCTTTTAGACTTACAACGTGTTGTTTAGGAAAAACAAGATAATTTCGCACGATGCGGGATTTCCTTAAAACGTGATTTTCTGAAAAATTTTGACGAAAGAAAATTCTCCTTTTGGTTCTCTTTAGATGCTACATGTTAAGACGTACACGCCACAACAATTCTTTTCGAGATACAACGTGTAGTTTTGGAGATACAAGCTAATTTTGTACGATGCGTTATTTCTTCTCGTAAAGAGTTTCCAATGCGTACGTATATGTCTTTACTCTGCAAAACTGTATTTCCTTATGAAGTGGTATTCTTACATATCCTTTCGAGAGAAAACTGTCCTGTGCCTTCTCTTTTGAGGCTACACACTTAGACATACACGCAACATGAAAGCTTTTCGACTTACAACGTGTTGTTTAGGAAAAACAAGATAATTTCGCACGATGCGGGATTTCCTTAAAACGTGATTTTCTGAAAAATTTTGACGAAAGAAAATTCTCCTTTTGGTTCTCTTTAGATGCTACATGTTAAGACGTACACGCCACAACAATTCTTTTCGAGATACAACGTGTAGTTTTGGAGATACAAGCTAATTTTGTACGATGCGTTATTTCTTCTCGTAAAGAGTTTCCAATGCGTACGTATATGTCTTTACTCTGCAAAACTGTATTTCCTTATGAAGTGGTATTCTTACATATCCTTTCGAGAGAAAACTGTCCTGTGCCTTCTCTTTTGAGGCTACACACTTAGACATACACGCAACATGAAAGCTTTTCGACTTACAACGTGTTGTTTAGGAAAAACAAGATAATTTCGCACGATGCGGGATTTCCTTAAAACGTGATTTTCTGAAAAATTTTGACGAAAGAAAATTCTCCTTTTGGTTCTCTTTAGATGCTACATGTTAAGACGTACACGCCACAACAATTCTTTTCGAGATACAACGTGTAGTTTTGGAGATACAAGCTAATTTTGTACGATGCGTTATTTCTTCTCGTAAAGAGTTTCCAATGCGTACGTATATGTCTTTACTCTGCAAAACTGTATTTCCTTATGAAGTGGTATTCTTACATATCCTTTCGAGAGAAAACTGTCCTGTGCCTTCTCTTTTGAGGCTACACACTTAGACATACACGCAACATGAAAGCTTTTCGACTTACAACGTGTTGTTTAGGAAAAACAAGATAATTTCGCACGATGCAGGATTTCCTTAAAACGTGATTTTCTGAAAAATTTTGACGAAAGAAAATTCTCCTTTTGGTTCTCTTTAGATGCTACATGTTAAGACGTACACGCCACAACAATTCTTTTCGAGATACAACGTGTAGTTTTGGAGATACAAGCTAATTTTGTACGATGCGTTATTTCTTCTCGTAAAGAGTTTCCAATGCGTACGTATATGTCTTTACTCTGCAAAACTGTATTTCCTTATGAAGTGGTATTCTTACATATCCTTTCGAGAGAAAACTGTCCTGTGCCTTTTCTTTTGAGGCTACACACTTAGACATACACGCAACATGAAAGCTTTTCGACTTACAACGTGTTGTTTAGGAAAAACAAGATAATTTCGCACGATGCGGGATTTCCTTAAAACGTGATTTTCTGAAAAATTTTGACGAAAGAAAATTCTCCTTTTGGTTCTCTTTAGATGCTACATGTTAAGACGTACACGCCACAACAATTCTTTCGAGATACAACGTGTAGTTTTGGAGATACAAGCTAATTTTGTACTATGCGTTATTTCTTCTCGTAAAGAGTTTCCAATGCGTACGTATATGTCTTTACTCTGCAAAACTGTATTTCCTTATGAAGTGGTATTCTTACATATCCTTTCGAGAGAAAACTGTCCTGTGCCTTCTCTTTTGAGGCTACACACTTAGACATACACGCAACATGAAAGCTTTTCGACTTACAACGTGTTGTTTAGGAAAAACAAGATAATTTCGCACGATGCGGGATTTCCTTAAAACGTGATTTTCTGAAAAATTTTGACGAAAGAAAATTCTCCTTTTGGTTCTCTTTAGATGCTACATGTTAAGACGTACACGCCACAACAATTCTTTTCGAGATACAACGTGTAGTTTTGGAGATACAAGCTAATTTTGTACTATGCCTTATTTCTTCTCGTAAAGAGTTTCCAATGCGTACGTATATGTCTTTACTCTGCAAAACTGTATTTCCTTATGAAGTGGTATTCTTACATATCCTTTCGAGAGAAAACTGTCCTGTGCCTTCTCTTTTGAGGCTACACACTTAGACATACACGCAACATGAAAGCTTTTCGACTTACAACGTGTTGTTTAGGAAAAACAAGATAATTTCGCACGATGCGGGATTTCCTTAAAACGTGATTTTCTGAAAAATTTTGACGAAAGAAAATTCTCCTTTTGGTTCTCTTTAGATGCTACATGTTAAGACGTACACGCCACAACAATTCTTTTCGAGATACAACGTGTAGTTTTGGAGATACAAGCTAATTTTGTACGATGCGTTATTTCTTCTCGTAATGAGTTTCCAATGCGTACGTATATGTCTTTACTCTGCAAAACTGTATTTCCTTATGAAGTGGTATTCTTACATATCCTTTCGAGAGAAAACTGTCCTGTGCCTTCTCTTTTGAGGCTACACACTTAGACATACACGCAACATGAAAGCTTTTCGACTTACAACGTGTTGTTTAGGAAAAACAAGATAATTTCGCACGATGCGGGATTTCCTTAAAACGTGATTTTCTGAAAAATTTTGACGAAAGAAAATTCTCCTTTTGGTTCTCTTTAGATGCTACATGTTAAGACGTACACGCCACAACAATTCTTTTCGAGATACAACGTGTAGTTTTGGAGATACAAGCTAATTTTGTACGATGCGTTATTTCTTCTCGTAATGAGTTTCCAATGCGTACGTATATGTCTTTACTCTGCAAAACTGTATTTCCTTATGAAGTGGTATTCTTACATATCCTTTCGAGAGAAAACTGTCCTGTGCCTTCTCTTTTGAGGCTACACACTTAGACATACACGCAACATGAAAGCTTTTAGACTTACAACGTGTTGTTTAGGAAAAACAAGATAATTTCGCACGATGCGGGATTTCCTTAAAACGTGATTTTCTGAAAAATTTTGACGAAAGAAAATTCTCCTTTTGGTTCTCTTTAGATGCTACATGTTAAGACGTACACGCCACAACAATTCTTTTCGAGATACAACGTGTAGTTTTGGAGATACAAGCTAATTTTGTACGATGCGTTATTTCTTCTCGTAAAGAGTTTCCAATGCGTACGTATATGTCTTTACTCTGCAAAACTGTATTTCCTTATGAAGTGGTATTCTTACATATCCTTTCGAGAGAAAACTGTCCTGTGCCTTCTCTTTTGAGGCTACACTCTTAGACATACACGCAACATGAAAGCTTTTCGACTTACAACGTGTTGTTTAGGAAAAACAAGATAATTTCGCACGATGCGGGATTTCCTTAAAACGTGATTTTCTGAAAAATTTTGACGAAAGAAAATTCTCCTTTTGGTTCTCTTTAGATGCTACATGTTAAGACGTACACGCCACAACAATTCTTTTCGAGATACAACGTGTAGTTTTGGAGATACAAGCTAATTTTGTACGATGCGTTATTTCTTCTCGTAAAGAGTTTCCAATGCGTCCGTATATGTCTTTACTCTGCAAAACTGTATTTCCTTATGAAGTGGTATTCTTACATATCCTTTCGAGAGAAAACTGTCCTGTGCCTTCTCTTTTGAGGCTACACACTTAGACATACACGCAACATGAAAGCTTTTCGACTTACAACGTGTTGTTTAGGAAAAACAAGATAATTTCGCACGATGCGGGATTTCCTTAAAACGTGATTTTCTGAAAAATTTTGACGAAAGAAAATTCTCCTTTTGGTTCTCTTTAGATGCTACATGTTAAGACGTACACGCCACAACAATTCTTTTCGAGATACAACGTGTAGTTTTGGAGATACAAGCTAATTTTGTACGATGCGTTATTTCTTCTCGTAATGAGTTTCCAATGCGTACGTATATGTCTTTACTCTGCAAAACTGTATTTCCTTATGAAGTGGTATTCTTACATATCCTTTCGAGAGAAAACTGTCCTGTGCCTTCTCTTTTGAGGCTACACACTTAGACATACACGCAACATGAAAGCTTTTAGACTTACAACGTGTTGTTTAGGAAAAACAAGATAATTTCGCACGATGCGGGATTTCCTTAAAACGTGATTTTCTGAAAAATTTTGACGAAAGAAAATTCTCCTTTTGGTTCTCTTTAGATGCTACATGTTAAGACGTACACGCCACAACAATTCTTTTCGAGATACAACGTGTAGTTTTGGAGATACAAGCTAATTTTGTACGATGCGTTATTTCTTCTCGTAAAGAGTTTCCAATGCGTACGTATATGTCTTTACTCTGCAAAACTGTATTTCCTTATGAAGTGGTATTCTTACATATCCTTTCGAGAGAAAACTGTCCTGTGCCTTCTCTTTTGAGGCTACACACTTAGACATACACGCAACATGAAAGCTTTTCGACTTACAACGTGTTGTTTAGGAAAAACAAGATAATTTCGCACGATGCGGGATTTCCTTAAAACGTGATTTTCTGAAAAATTTTGACGAAAGAAAATTCTCCTTTTGGTTCTCTTTAGATGCTACATGTTAAGACGTACACGCCACAACAATTCTTTTCGAGATACAACGTGTAGTTTTGGAGATACAAGCTAATTTTGTACGATGCGTTATTTCTTCTCGTAAAGAGTTTCCAATGCGTACGTATATGTCTTTACTCTGCAAAACTGTATTTCCTTATGAAGTGGTATTCTTACATATCCTTTCGAGAGAAAACTGTCCTGTGCCTTCTCTTTTGAGGCTACACACTTAGACATACACGCAACATGAAAGCTTTTCGACTTACAACGTGTTGTTTAGGAAAAACAAGATAATTTCGCACGATGCGGGATTTCCTTAAAACGTGATTTTCTGAAAAATTTTGACGAAAGAAAATTCTCCTTTTGGTTCTCTTTAGATGCTACATGTTAAGACGTACACGCCACAACAATTCTTTTCGAGATACAACGTGTAGTTTTGGAGATACAAGCTAATTTTGTACGATGCGTTATTTCTTCTCTTAAAGAGTTTCCAATGCGTACGTATATGTCTTTACTCTGCAAAACTGTATTTCCTTATGAAGTGGTATTCTTACATATCCTTTCGAGAGAAAACTGTCCTGTGCCTTCTCTTTTGAGGCTACACACTTAGACATACACGCAACATGAAAGCTTTTCGACTTACAACGTGTTGTTTAGGAAAAACAAGATAATTTCGCACGATGCAGGATTTCCTTAAAACGTGATTTTCTGAAAAATTTTGACGAAAGAAAATTCTCCTTTTGGTTCTCTTTAGATGCTACATGTTAAGACGTACACGCCACAACAATTCTTTTCGAGATACAACGTGTAGTTTTGGAGATACAAGCTAATTTTGTACGATGCGTTATTTCTTCTCGTAAAGAGTTTCCAATGCGTACGTATATGTCTTTACTCTGCAAAACTGTATTTCCTTATGAAGTGGTATTCTTACATATCCTTTCGAGAGAAAACTGTCCTGTGCCTTCTCTTTTGAGGCTACACACTTAGACATACACGCAACATGAAAGCTTTTCGACTTACAACGTGTTGTTTAGGAAAAACAAGATAATTTCGCACGATGCGGGATTTCCTTAAAACGTGATTTTCTGAAAAATTTTGACGAAAGAAAATTCTCCTTTTGGTTCTCTTTAGATGCTACATGTTAAGACGTACACGCCACAACAATTCTTTCGAGATACAACGTGTAGTTTTGGAGATACAAGCTAATTTTGTACTATGCGTTATTTCTTCTCGTAAAGAGTTTCCAATGCGTACGTATATGTCTTTACTCTGCAAAACTGTATTTCCTTATGAAGTGGTATTCTTACATATCCTTTCGAGAGAAAACTGTCCTGTGCCTTCTCTTTTGAGGCTACACACTTAGACATACACGCAACATGAAAGCTTTTCGACTTACAACGTGTTGTTTAGGAAAAACAAGATAATTTCGCACGATGCGGGATTTCCTTAAAACGTGATTTTCTGAAAAATTTTGACGAAAGAAAATTCTCCTTTTGGTTCTCTTTAGATGCTACATGTTAAGACGTACACGCCACAACAATTCTTTTCGAGATACAACGTGTAGTTTTGGAGATACAAGCTAATTTTGTACTATGCGTTATTTCTTCTCGTAAAGAGTTTCCAATGCGTACGTATATGTCTTTACTCTGCAAAACTGTATTTCCTTATGAAGTGGTATTCTTACATATCCTTTCGAGAGAAAACTGTCCTGTGCCTTCTCTTTTGAGGCTACACACTTAGACATACACGCAACATGAAAGCTTTTCGACTTACAACGTGTTGTTTAGGAAAAACAAGATAATTTCGCACGATGCGGGATTTCCTTAAAACGTGATTTTCTGAAAAATTTTGACGAAAGAAAATTCTCCTTTTGGTTCTCTTTAGATGCTACATGTTAAGACGTACACGCCACAACAATTCTTTTCGAGATACAACGTGTAGTTTTGGAGATACAAGCTAATTTTGTACGATGCGTTATTTCTTCTCGTAATGAGTTTCCAATGCGTACGTATATGTCTTTACTCTGCAAAACTGTATTTCCTTATGAAGTGGTATTCTTACATATCCTTTCGAGAGAAAACTGTCCTGTGCCTTCTCTTTTGAGGCTACACACTTAGACATACACGCAACATGAAAGCTTTTAGACTTACAACGTGTTGTTTAGGAAAAACAAGATAATTTCGCACGATGCGGGATTTCCTTAAAACGTGATTTTCTGAAAAATTTTGACGAAAGAAAATTCTCCTTTTGGTTCTCTTTAGATGCTACATGTTAAGACGTACACGCCACAACAATTCTTTTCGAGATACAACGTGTAGTTTTGGAGATACAAGCTAATTTTGTACGATGCGTTATTTCTTCTCGTAAAGAGTTTCCAATGCGTACGTATATGTCTTTACTCTGCAAAACTGTATTTCCTTATGAAGTGGTATTCTTACATATCCTTTCGAGAGAAAACTGTCCTGTGCCTTCTCTTTTGAGGCTACACACTTAGACATACACGCAACATGAAAGCTTTTCGACTTACAACGTGTTGTTTAGGAAAAACAAGATAATTTCGCACGATGCGGGATTTCCTTAAAACGTGATTTTCTGAAAAATTTTGACGAAAGAAAATTCTCCTTTTGGTTCTCTTTAGATGCTACATGTTAAGACGTACACGCCACAACAATTCTTTTCGAGATACAACGTGTAGTTTTGGAGATACAAGCTAATTTTGTACGATGCGTTATTTCTTCTCGTAAAGAGTTTCCAATGCGTCCGTATATGTCTTTACTCTGCAAAACTGTATTTCCTTATGAAGTGGTATTCTTACATATCCTTTCGAGAGAAAACTGTCCTGTGCCTTCTCTTTTGAGGCTACACACTTAGACATACACGCAACATGAAAGCTTTTCGACTTACAACGTGTTGTTTAGGAAAAACAAGATAATTTCGCACGATGCGGGATTTCCTTAAAACGTGATTTTCTGAAAAATTTTGACGAAAGAAAATTCTCCTTTTGGTTCTCTTTAGATGCTACATGTTAAGACGTACACGCCACAACAATTCTTTTCGAGATACAACGTGTAGTTTTGGAGATACAAGCTAATTTTGTACGATGCGTTATTTCTTCTCGTAATGAGTTTCCAATGCGTACGTATATGTCTTTACTCTGCAAAACTGTATTTCCTTATGAAGTGGTATTCTTACATATCCTTTCGAGAGAAAACTGTCCTGTGCCTTCTCTTTTGAGGCTACACACTTAGACATACACGCAACATGAAAGCTTTTAGACTTACAACGTGTTGTTTAGGAAAAACAAGATAATTTCGCACGATGCGGGATTTCCTTAAAACGTGATTTTCTGAAAAATTTTGACGAAAGAAAATTCTCCTTTTGGTTCTCTTTAGATGCTACATGTTAAGACGTACACGCCACAACAATTCTTTTCGAGATACAACGTGTAGTTTTGGAGATACAAGCTAATTTTGTACGATGCGTTATTTCTTCTCGTAAAGAGTTTCCAATGCGTACGTATATGTCTTTACTCTGCAAAACTGTATTTCCTTATGAAGTGGTATTCTTACATATCCTTTCGAGAGAAAACTGTCCTGTGCCTTCTCTTTTGAGGCTACACACTTAGACATACACGCAACATGAAAGCTTTTCGACTTACAACGTGTTGTTTAGGAAAAACAAGATAATTTCGCACGATGCGGGATTTCCTTAAAACGTGATTTTCTGAAAAATTTTGACGAAAGAAAATTCTCCTTTTGGTTCTCTTTAGATGCTACATGTTAAGACGTACACGCCACAACAATTCTTTTCGAGATACAACGTGTAGTTTTGGAGATACAAGCTAATTTTGTACGATGCGTTATTTCTTCTCGTAAAGAGTTTCCAATGCGTACGTATATGTCTTTACTCTGCAAAACTGTATTTCCTTATGAAGTGGTATTCTTACATATCCTTTCGAGAGAAAACTGTCCTGTGCCTTCTCTTTTGAGGCTACACACTTAGACATACACGCAACATGAAAGCTTTTCGACTTACAACGTGTTGTTTAGGAAAAACAAGATAATTTCGCACGATGCGGGATTTCCTTAAAACGTGATTTTCTGAAAAATTTTGACGAAAGAAAATTCTCCTTTTGGTTCTCTTTAGATGCTACATGTTAAGACGTACACGCCACAACAATTCTTTTCGAGATACAACGTGTAGTTTTGGAGATACAAGCTAATTTTGTACGATGCGTTATTTCTTCTCGTAAAGAGTTTCCAATGCGTACGTATATGTCTTTACTCTGCAAAACTGTATTTCCTTATGAAGTGGTATTCTTACATATCCTTTCGAGAGAAAACTGTCCTGTGCCTTCTCTTTTGAGGCTACACACTTAGACATACACGCAACATGAAAGCTTTTCGACTTACAACGTGTTGTTTAGGAAAAACAAGATAATTTCGCACGATGCAGGATTTCCTTAAAACGTGATTTTCTGAAAAATTTTGACGAAAGAAAATTCTCCTTTTGGTTCTCTTTAGATGCTACATGTTAAGACGTACACGCCACAACAATTCTTTTCGAGATACAACGTGTATAGTTTTGGAGATACAAGCTAATTTTGTACGATGCGTTATTTCTTCTCGTAAAGAGTTTCCAATGCGTACGTATATGTCTTTACTCTGCAAAACTGTATTTCCTTATGAAGTGGTATTCTTACATATCCTTTCGAGAGAAAACTGTCCTGTGCCTTCTCTTTTGAGGCTACACACTTAGACATACACGCAACATGAAAGCTTTTCGACTTACAACGTGTTGTTTAGGAAAAACAAGATAATTTCGCACGATGCGGGATTTCCTTAAAACGTGATTTTCTGAAAAATTTTGACGAAAGAAAATTCTCCTTTTGGTTCTCTTTAGATGCTACATGTTAAGACGTACACGCCACAACAATTCTTTCGAGATACAACGTGTAGTTTTGGAGATACAAGCTAATTTTGTACTATGCGTTATTTCTTCTCGTAAAGAGTTTCCAATGCGTACGTATATGTCTTTACTCTGCAAAACTGTATTTCCTTATGAAGTGGTATTCTTACATATCCTTTCGAGAGAAAACTGTCCTGTGCCTTCTCTTTTGAGGCTACACACTTAGACATACACGCAACATGAAAGCTTTTCGACTTACAACGTGTTGTTTAGGAAAAACAAGATAATTTCGCACGATGCGGGATTTCCTTAAAACGTGATTTTCTGAAAAATTTTGACGAAAGAAAATTCTCCTTTTGGTTCTCTTTAGATGCTACATGTTAAGACGTACACGCCACAACAATTCTTTTCGAGATACAACGTGTAGTTTTGGAGATACAAGCTAATTTTGTACTATGCGTTATTTCTTCTCGTAAAGAGTTTCCAATGCGTACGTATATGTCTTTACTCTGCAAAACTGTATTTCCTTATGAAGTGGTATTCTTACATATCCTTTCGAGAGAAAACTGTCCT
>NW_026263418.1:0-36307 GCF_947179515.1 Apodemus sylvaticus
AAAACTCTCCTGTGCCTTCTCTTTTGAGGCTAAACACTTAGACATACACACAACACCAAAGCTTTTCGAATTAAAACATTTTATTTAGGAAAAACAAGATAATTTCACACGATGCAGAATTTCTTTAAAACGTGGTATTCTGACATAGTTTTTCGAGAGCAAACTCTCCTGTGCATTCTCTTTTGAGGCTACATGCTGAGACATACAAGCAACACCAAAGCTTTTCGAGTTACAACATGTTGTTTAAGAAAAACAAGATAATTTTGCACGATGCAGGATTTCCTTAAAACGTGGTATTCTGACATTTTTTCGAGAGAAAATTCTCCTGTGGGTTCTCTTTTGAAGCTACACATTTAGACATACACGCAACACCAAATCTTTTCGAGATACAACGTGTTGTTTAGGAAAAACAATTTAATTTTTTATGATTAGTTATTCTTCTCATAAAGTTTAAGTATTTCTAATAGGTACATATTTGTCTTTACTCTGCAACACTGTATTTCCTTGTAACGTCGTATTGTTACATATTCTTTCCAGAGAAAACTCTCCTGTGCATTCTCTTTTTAGGCTATACACTTAGACATACACGCAACAACAAAGCTTTTCGAGTTAAAACATGTTGGTTAGGAAAAGCAACATAATTTCGCACGATGCAGGATTTCCTTAAAACGTGGTATTCTGACATATTTTTTTGAGAGAAAACTCTCCTGTGCGTTCTCTTTTGAGGCTACAGGCTTAGACATACACGCAACACCAAATCCTTTTGAGTTACAACGTGTTGTTTAGGAAAAACAAGATAATTTTGCACGATCCGTTATTTCTTCTCGTAAAGTTTAAGTATTTCAATTATGTACATATTTGTCTTTAATCTGCAACAGTGTATTTCCTTATAACATTGTATTCTTACATATTCTTTGGAGAGAAAACTGTCCTGTGCATTCTCTTTTGAGGCTGCACGCTTAGACAAAAACGCAACACCAACGCTTTTCAAGTTACAACAAGTTGTTTAGGAAAAAAAAAGATAATTTCGCACGATGCAGGATTTCCTTAAAACGTGGTATTCTGACATATTTTTTCGAGAGATAATTCTCCTGTGGCTTCTCTTTTGAGGCTTCACGTTTAGACATACACACAACACCAAATCTTTTCGAGTTACAACGTGTTGTTTAGGAAAAAAACAAGATAATTTTGCATGATGCGTTAATTCTTCTGTTAAAATTTAAATATTTCCAATACGAATGTATTTGTCTTTACTCTGCAGCACTATATTTCCTTATAACGTGGTATTCTTACATATTCTTTATAGAGAAAACTCTCCTGTGCGCTCTCTTTTGATTTAGCACGCTTAGACAAAAACGAACACCAAAGCTTTTTGAGCTACAACAAGTTGTTTAGGAAAAACAAGATAATTTCACACTATAAGGGATTTTTCTTAAAATGTGGTATTCTGACATATTTTTTTGAGAGAAAACTCTCCTGTTTGTTCTCTTTTGAGGCTACGCGCTTAGACATTAACGCCACACCAAATCTTTTCGAGTTACAACGTGTTGTTTAGGAAAAACAAGATAATTTCGCACGATGCAGGATTTCCTTAAAACGTGGTATTCTGACATATTTTTTCGAGAGAAAACTCTCCTGTGCGTTCTCTTTTGAGGCTAAACGCTTAGACAAACAGGCAACACCAAATCTTTTCGAGTTACAACCTGTTGTTTAGGAAATACAAGATAATTTTGCACGATGCGTTATTTCTTCTCCTAAAGTTTAAATATTTGCAATATGTACTTATTTGTCTTTACTCTGCAACACTATATTTCCTTATAACGTGGTATTCTTACATATTCTTTCGAGAGAAAACTCTCCTGTGCCTTCTCTTTTGAGGCTGTACGCTTAGACAAAAACACAAAACCAAAAATTTCGAGTTACAACTGGTTTAGGAAAAACAAGATAATTTCGCACGATACGGGATTTCCTTAAAACGTGGTATTCATACATATTTTTTCGAGAGAAAACTCTCCTGTGCGTTCTCTTTTGAGGCTACATGCTTAGACATCCACGCAACACCAAAGCTGTTCGAGTTACAATGTGTTGTTTAGGAAAAACAAGATAATTTTGCACGATGCAGGATTTCCTTAAAACGTGGTATTCTGACATATTTTTTCGAGAGAAAATTCTCCTGTGGGTTCTCTTTTGAGGCTACACATTTAGACATACACACAACACCAAATCTTTTCGAGTTACAACGTGTTGTTTAGGAAATAGAAGATAATTTTTTATGATGTGTTATTTCTTCTCATAAAGTTTAAGTATTTCAAATACGTACGAATTGTCATTACTCTGCAACACTGTATTTCCTTATAATGTGGTATTCTTACATATTCTTTCGAGAGAAAACTCTCCTGTGCATTCTCCTTTGAGACTAAACGCTTAGACATACATGCAACACCAAATCTTTTCGAGTTACAACGTGTTGTTTAGGAAATACAAGATAATTTTGTACGATGCGTTATTTCTTCTCGTAAAGTTTAAGTATTTCTAATACGTAGGTATTTGTCTTTAATCTACAACACTGTATTTCCTTATAATGTGGTATTCTTACATATTCTTTTGAGATAAAATTCTCTTGTGCATTCTCTTTTTGAGGCTACATGCTTAGACATACACGCGACACCAAATATTTTCGAATTTCAACGTGTTGTTTCAGGAAAAACCAGATAATTTCGCACTATGCGTGATTTCCTTAAAACGTGGTATTCTGACATATTTTTTCGAGAGAAAACTATCCTGTGCATTCTCTTTTGAGGCTACATGCTTAGACATACACGTCACACCAAATCTTTTCGAGTTAAAATATGTTGTTTAGGAAATACAAGGTAATTTTGTATGATGCGTTATTTCTTCTCCTAAAGTTTAAGTATTTCTAATATGTACGCATTTGTCTTTGCTCTGCAAAACTGTATTTACTTGTAACGTGGTATTCTTACATATTCTTGTGAGAGAAAACTCTTCTGTGCATTCTCTTTTGAGGCTACACACTTAGACATACACGCAACACCAAAGCTTTTTGAGTTAAAACATGTTGTTTAAGAAAAACAAGATAATTAAGCAAGATGCAGGATTTCCTTAAAACGTGCTATTCTGACATATTTTTTCGAGAGAAAAGTCTCCTGTGCGTTGTCTTTTGAGGCTACACGCTGAGACATACAAGCAACACCAAACCTTTTCGAGTTAAAATGTGTTGTTTAGGAAAAACAAGATAATTTTCACGATGCATGATTTCCTTACATCTTGGTATTCTGGCATATTTTTTCAAGAGAAAATTCTCCAGTCCGTTCTATTTTGAGGCTACACGTTTAGACATATACACGCAACAAAAAATATTTTCAAGTTACAACGTTTTGTTTGGGAAATACAAGATAATTTTGTACGATGTGTTTTTTCTTCTCATAAAGGTTAAGTATTTGTAATACGTACGTATTGGTCTTTACTCTGCAATTCTGTATTTCCTTATAATGTGGTTTTCTTACATATTCTTTTGAGAGAAAACTATCCTGTGCGTTCTCCTATGAGGCTACACGATTAAACATACATGCAACACCAAAGCTTTTCTAGTTACAACATGTCCTTTAAGAAAAAAAAAGATAATTTCGCACGATGCGGGATTTCCTTAAAACGTGGTATTCAGACATATTTTTTTCGAGAGAAAAACTCTCCTGTGCATTCTCGTTTAAAGGCTACACACTTAGACATACACGCAACAGCAAAGCCTTTCGAGTTACAACGTGTTGTTTAAGAAAAACAAGATAATTTCGCACAATGCGGGATTTCCTTAAAACGGTATTCTGACATATTTTTTCGACAGAAAACTCTCCTTTGCATTCTCTTTTGAGGTTAAACGCTTAGACATACAAGCAACACCAAAGCTTTTCGAGTTACAGCAAGGTGCTTAGGAAAAAAAAAAGATAATTTCGCACTATGCAGGATTTCCTTAAAACTTGGTTTTCTGACAAATTTTTTCGAGAGAAAATTCTCCTGTGGGTACTCTTTTGAGGCTACACGTTTAGACATACACGCAACACCAAATCCTTTCGAGTTACAACGTGTTGTTTAGGAAATACAAGATAATATTGTACGATGCGATATTTCTTCTCGTAAAGTTTAAGTATTTCTGATATGTACGTATTTGTCTTTACTCTGCAAAACTCTATTTCCTTTTAACATGGTATTCTTACATATTCTTGCGAGAGAAAACTCTCCTGTGCATTCTCTTTTGAGGCTACACACTTAGACATACACGCAACACCAAAGGTTTTCGAGTTTAAACATGTTGTTTAGGAAAAATAAGATAATTTTGCACGATGCAGGATTTCCTTAAAACGTGGTATTCTGACATATTTTTTCGAGAGATAATTCTCCTGTGGGTTCTCTTTTTAGGCTACACATTTACACATACACGCAACACCAAATCTTTTCGAGTTACAATGTGTTTTTTAGGAAAAACAAGATAGTATTGCACGATGCGTTATTTCTTCTCATAAATTTTAAGTATTTCTAATAAGTACGTATTTGTCTTTACTCTGCAACACTGTATTTCCTTACAACATGGTATTCTTACATACTCTTTCGAGTGAAAACTCTACTGTGCGTTCTCTTTTGAGGCTACATGCTTAGACATACACGCAACACCAAAGCTTTTCGAATTACAACGTGTTGTTTAGGAAAAACAAGATGATTTGTCACGATGCAGGATTTCCTTAAAACATGGTATTCTGATATATTTTTTCGACAGAAAACTCTCCTGTGCATTCACTTTTGATGCTACAAGCTTAGACATACATGCAACACCATATCTATTCGAGTTACAACGTGTGGTTTATGAAAAACTATATAATTTTGCACGATGCATTTTTCATTTTCTTAGGTTTAAGTATTTCCAATATGTACGTATTTGTCTTTACTCTGCAACACTATATTTCCTTATAACGTGGTATTCTTAAATTTTCTTACGAGAAAAAAACTCCTGTGCATTCTCTTTTGAGGCTTCATGCTTAGAAAAAAACGCAACACCAAACCTTTTCGAGTAACAACAAGGTGTTTAGGAAAAACAAGATAATTTCGCACGATGCGGGATTTTCTTAAAACCTGGTATTCTGACAAATTTTTTCGAGAGAAAATTCTCCTGTGGGTTCTCTTTTGAGGCTACACGTTTAGACATACACACAAGACCAAATCCTTTCTAGTTACCACGTTTTGTTTAGGAAATGCTAGAAAAATTTGTAAGATGCATTATTTCTTCTGGTAAAATTTAAGTATTTCTAATATGTACGTATTTGTCTTTACTCTGTAAAAGTGTATTTCCTTGTAACATGGTATTCTTACATATTCTTTCGAGAGAAAACTCTACTGTGCGTTCTCTTTTGAGGTTGCACGCTTAGGCAAAAATGCAACACCAAAGCTTTTTGAGTTACAGCAAGGTGCTTAGGAAAAAAAAAGATAATTTCGCACTATGCAGGATTTCCTTAAAACTTGGTTTCTGACATATTTTTTTCGAGAGAAAATTCTCCTTGGGTACTCTTTTGAGGCTACACGTTTAGACATACACGCAACACCAAATCCTTTCGAGTTACAACGTGTTGTTTAGGAAATACAAGATAATATTGTACGATGCGATATTTCTTCTCGTAAAGTTTAAGTATTTCTGATATGTACGTATTTGTCTTTACTCTGCAAAACTCTATTTCCTTTTAACGTGGTATTCTTACATATTCTTGCGAGAGAAAACTCTCCTGTGCATTCTCTTTTGAGGCTACACACTTAGACATACACGCAACACCAAAGGTTTTCGAGTTTAAACATGTTGTTTAGGAAAAATAAGATAATTTTGCACGATGCAGGATTTCCTTAAAACGTGGTATTCTGACATATTTTTTCGAGAGATAATTCTCCTGTGGGTTCTCTTTTTAGGCTACACATTTACACATACACGCAACACCAAATCTTTTCGAGTTACAATGTGTTTTTTAGGAAAAACAAGATAGTATTGCACGATGCGTTATTTCTTCTCGTAAATTTTAAGTATTTCTAATAAGTACGTATTTGTTTTTACTCTGCAACACTGTATTTCCTTACAACATGGTATTCCTACATACTCTTTCGAGTGAAAACTCTACTGTGCGTTCTCTTTTGAGGCTACATGCTTAGACATACACGCAACACCAAAGCTTTTTGAATTACAACGTGTTGTTTAGGAAAAACAAGATGATTTGTCACGATGCAGGATTTCCTTAAAACATGGTATTCTGATATATTTTTTCGACAGAAAACTCTCCTGTGCATTCACTTTTGATGCTACAAGCTTAGACATACATGCAACACCATATCTATTCGAGTTACAACATGTGGTTTATGAAAAACTATATAACTTTGCACGATGCGTTTTTCATTTTCTTAGGTTTAAGTATTTCCAATATGTACGTATTTGTCTTTACTCTGCAACACATTATTTCCTTATAACGTGGTATTCTTTAATATTCCTACGAGAAAAAAACTCCTGTGCATTCTCTTTTGAGGCTTCATGCTTAGAAAAAAACGCAACACCAAACCTTTTCGAGTAACAACAAGGTGTTTAGGAAAAACAAGATAATTTCGCACGATGCAGGATATTCTTAAAACCTGATATTCTGACAAATTTTTTCGAGAGAAAATTCTCCTGTGGGTTCTCTTTTGAGGCTACACGTTTAGACATACACACAAGACCAAATCCTTTCTAGTTACCACGTGTTGTTTAGGAAATGCTAGAAAATTTTGTAAGATGCATTATTTCTTCTGGTAAAATTTAAGTATTTCTAATATGTACGTATTTGTCTTTACTCTGTAAAAGTGTATTTCCTTGTAACGTGGTATTCTTACATATTCTTTCGAGAGAAAACTCTACTGTGCATTCTCTTTTGAGGTTGCACGCTTAGGCAAAAATGCAACACCAAAGCTTTTCGAGTTACAACGTGTTGTTTAGGAAATACAAGATAATTTTTTACGATGCGTTATTTCTTCTTGTAAAGTTTAAGTATTTCTAATACGTACATATGAGTCTTTATTCTGCAACACTGTATTTCCTTATAACGTCGTATTCTTACATATTCTTTCGAGAGAAAACTCTCCTGTGTGTTCTCTTTTGAGGCTACACGCTTAGACATAGACGCAATACCAAAGCTTTTCGAGTTACAACGTGTTGTTTAAGAAAAACACGATAATTTCGCTCAATGCGGGATTTCCTTAAAACGTGGTATTCTGACATATTTTTTCGACAGAAAACTCTCCTGTGCATTCTCTTTTGAGGCTAAACGCTTAGACATACAAGCAACACCAAAGCTTTTTGAGTTACAAGATGTTGTTTAGGAAAAACAAGATGATTTCGCACGATGCATGATTTCCTTAAATCGTGGTATTCTGACAATTTTTTTTTCCAGAGAAAATTCTCCTGTGCGTTCTCTTTTGAGGCTACAAGCTTAGACATACATGCAACACGAAATCTTTTCGAGTTACATTGTGTTGTTTAGGAAAAACAAGATAATTTTGCACGATGCGTTATTTCATCTCGTAAAGTTGAAGTATTTCCAATAAGTACGTATATGTCTTTACTCTACAACACATTATATCCGTATAACGTGGTATTCTTACATATTGCTTTGAGAGAAAACTCTCCTGTGCATTGTGTTTTGAGGCTGCACGCTTAGACAAAAACGCAACACCAAAGCTTTTCGAGTTACAAAAAGTTTTTAGGAAAAACAAGATAATTTCGCACGATACGGGAATTTTTTAAAACATGGTATTCTGACATATTTTTTTGAGAGAACACTCTCCTTTGCATTCTCCTTTGAGGCTACAAGATTAGACATACACGCAACACCAAAGCTTTTCGAGTTAGAACGTGTTGTTTAGGAAATACAAGATAATTTTTTACGATGTGTTATTTCTTCTCATAAAGTTTAAGTATTTCTAATAGGTACGTATTTGTCTTTACTCTGCAACACTGTATTTCCTTATAACGTGGTATTCATACATATTCTTTCGAGAGAAAACTCTCCTGTGCGTTCTCTTTTGAGGCTACACGTTTAGACATACACACAACACCAAAGCTTTTCGAGTTACACAAGGTGTTTAGGAAAAAAAAAAGATAATTTCGCACGATGCAGGATTTCTTAAAACTTGTTTTTTTGACATATTTTTTCGAGAGAAAATTCTCCTGTGGCTACTCTTTTGAGGCTACACGTTTAGACTTACACGCAACACCAAATCCTTTCGAGTTACAACGTTTTGTTTAGGAAATACATGATAATTTTGTACGATGCGTTATTTCTTCCCGTAAAGTTTAAGTATTTCTGATATGTACGTATTTGTCTTTACTCTGCAAAACTCTATTTCATTGTAACGTGGTATTCTTACATATTCTTGTGAGAGAAAACTCTCCTGTGCATTCTCTTTTGAGGCTACACACTTAGACATACAAGCAACACCAAAGGTTTTCGAGTTTAAACACGTTGTTTAGGAAAAATAAGATAATTTTGCACGATGCAGGATTTCCTTAAAGCGTGGTATTCTGACATATTTTTTCGAAAGATAATTCTCCTGTGGGTTCTCTTTTTATGCTACACATTTAGACATACACGCAACACCAAATCTTTTCGAGTTACAACGTGTTGTTTAGGAAAAACAAGACAGTATTGCACGATGCGTTATTTCTTCTCGTAAATTTTAAGTATTTCTAATAAGTACGTATTTGTCTTTACTCTGCAAAACTGTATTTCCTTATAACGTGGTATTCTTACATACTCTTTCGAGTGAAAACTCTACTGTGCGTTCTCTTTTGAGGCTACACGCTTAGATATACACGCAACACCAAAGCTTTTCGAATTACAACGTGTTGTTTAGGAAAAACAAGATAATTTGGCACGATGCAGGATTTCCTTAAAACGTGGTATTCTGACATATTTTTCGACAGAAAACTCTCCTGTGCATTCACCTCTGAGGCTACAAGCTTAGACATACATGCAACACCATATCTATTTGAGTTACAACGTTTTGTTTATGAAAAACTATTTAATTTTCACGATGCATTTTTTATTTTCTTAAGTTTAAATATTTCCAATATGTACGTATTTGTCTTTACTCTGCAACACTATATTTCCTTATAACGTGGTATTCTTACATATTCTTACGAGAAAAAACACTCCTGTGCATTCTCTTTTGAGGCTTCACGCTTAGACAAAAACGCAACACCAAAGCTTTTCGAGTTACAACAAGGTGTTTAGGAAAAACAAGATAATTTCGCACGATGCGGGATTTTCTTAAAACGTGGTATTCTGACATATTTTTTCGAGAGAAAAATCTGCTGTGGGTTCTCTTTTGAGGCTACACGTTTAGACATACACACAACACCAAATCTTTTTGAGTTACAACGTGTTGTTTAGGAAATTCTAGAAAATTTTGTACGATGCATTATTTCTTCTCGTAAAATTTGAGTATTTCTAATATGTACGTATTTGTCTTTACTCTGTAAAAGTGTATTTACTTGTAACGTGGTATTCTTACATATTCTTTCGAGAGAAAACTCTCCTGTGCGTTCTCTTTTGAGGTTGCACGCTTAGGCAAAAACGCAACACCAAAGCTTTTCGAGTTACAACGTGTTGTTTAGGAAAAACAAGATAATTTCGCACGATGCAGTATTTCCTTAAAATGTGGTACTCTGACATATTTTTTCGAGAGTAAATTCTCCTGTGGGTTCTCTTTTGAGGCTACACATTTAGACATACACACAACACCAAATCTTTTCTAGTTACAACGTGTTGTTTAGGAAATACAAGATAATTTTTTATGATGCGTTATTTCTTCTTGTAAAGTTTAAGTATTTCTAATACGTACGTATGTGTCTTTACTCTGCAACACTGTATTTCCTTATAACGTGGTATTCTAACATATTCTTTCGAGAGAAAACTCTCCTGTGTGTTCTCTTTTGAGGCTACACGCTTAGACATACACGCAATACCAAAGCTTTTCGAGTTACAACGTGTTGTTTAAGAAAAACACGATAATTTCGCACAATGCGGGATTTCCTTAAAACGTGATATTCTGACATATTTTTTCGACAGAAAACTCTCCTGTGCATTCTCTTTTGAGGCTAAACGCTTAGACATACAAGCAACACCAAAGCTTTTTGAGTTACAAGATGTTGTTTAGGAAAAACAAGATGATTTCGCACGATGCATGATTTCCTTAAATCATGGTATTCTAACTATTTTTTTTCCAGAGAAAATTCTCCTGTGCGTTCTCTTTTGAGGCTACAAGCTTAGACATACATGCAACACGAAATCTTTTCGAGTTACATTGTGTTGTTTAGGAAAAACAAGATAATTTTGTACGATGCGTTATTTCTTCTCGTAAAGTTGAAGTATTTCCAATAAGTACGTATTTGTCTTTACTCTACAACACAGTATATCCTTATAACGTGGTATTCTTACATATTGCTTTGAGAGAAAACTCTCCTGTGCATTGTGTTTTGAGGCTGCACGCTTAGACAAAAACGCAACACCAAAGCTTTTCGAGTTACAACAAGTTTTTAGGAAAAACAAGATAATTTCGCACGATACGGGAATTTTTTAAAACGTCGTATTCTGACATATTTTTTTGAGAGAACACTCTCCTTTGCATTCTCCTTTGAGGCTACACGATTAGACATACACGCAACACCAAAGCTTTTCGAGTTAGAACGTGTTGTTTAGGAAATACAAGATAATTTTTTACGATGTGTTATTTCTTCTCGTAAAGTTTAAGTATTTCTGATAGGTACGTATTTGTCTTTACTCTGCAACACTGTATTTCCTTATAACGTGGTATTCATACATATTCTTTCGATAGAAAACTCTCCTGTGCGTTCTCTTTGGAGGCTACACGTTTAGACATACACACAACACCAAAGCTTTTCGAGTTACACAAGGTGTTTAGGAAAAAAAAAGATAATTTCGCACGATACGGGAATTTTTTAAAACGTGGTATTCTGACATATTTTTTTGAGAGAACACTCTCCTTTGCATTCTCCTTTGAGGCTACAAGATTAGACATACACGCAACACCAAAGCTTTTCGAGTTAGAACGTGTTGTTTAGGAAATACAAGATAATTTTTTACGATGTGTTATTTCTTCTCATAAAGTTTAAGTATTTCTAATAGGTACGTATTTGTCTTTACTCTGCAACACTGTATTTCCTTATAACGTGGTATTCATACATATTCTTTCGAGAGAAAACTCTCCTGTGCGTTCTCTTTGGAGGCTACACGTTTTGACATACACACAACACCAAAGCTTTTCGAGTTACACAAGGTGTTTAGGAAAAAAAAAGATAATTTCGCACGATGCAGGATTTCTTAAAACTTGTTTTTTTGACATATTTTTTCGAGAGAAAATTCTCCTGTTGCTACTCTTTTGAGGCTACACGTTTAGACTTACACGCAACACCAAATCCTTTCGAGTTACAACGTTTTGTTTAGGAAATACATGATAATTTTGTACGATGCGTTATTTCTTCCCGTAAAATTTAAGTATTTCTGATATGTACGTATTTGTCTTTACTCTGCAAAACTCTATTTCATTGTATCGTGGTATTCTTACATATTGTTGTGAGAGAAAACTCTCCTGTGCATTCTCTTTTGAGGGTACACACTTAGACATACAAGCAACACCAAAGGTTTTCGAGTTTAAACACGTTGTTTAGGAAAAATAAGATAATTTTGCACGATGCAGGATTTCCTTAAAACGTGGTATTCTGACATGTTTTTTCGAAACATAATTCGCCTCTGGGTTCTCTTTTTATGCTACACATTTAGACATACACGCAACACCAAATCTTTTCGAGTTACAACGTGTTGTTTAGGAAAAACAAGACAGTATTGCACGATGCGTTATTTCTTCTCGTAAATTTTAAGTATTTCTAATAAGTACGTATTTGTCTTTACTCTGCAACACTGTATTTCGTTATAACGTGATATTCTTACATACTCTTTCGAGTGAAAACTCTACTGTGCGTTCTCTTTTGAGGCTACACGCTTAGATATACACGCAACACCAAAGCTTTTCGAATTACAACGTGTTGTTTAGGAAAAACAAGATAATTTGGCACGATGCAGGATTTCCTTAAAACGTGGTGTTCTGACATATTTTTTCGACAGAAAACTCTCCTGTGCATTCTCTTTTGAGGCTAAACGCTTAGACATACAAGCAATACCAAAGCTTTTTGCGTTACAAGATGTTGTTTAGGAAAAACAAGATGATTTCGCACGATGCAGGATTTCCTTTAATCGTGGTATTATGACATTTTTTTTCGAGAGAAAATTCTCCTGTGCGTTCTCTTTTGAGGCTACAAGCTTAGACATACATGCAACATGAAATCTTTTTGAGTTACATCGTGTTGTTTAGGAAAAACAAGATAATTTTGCACGATGAATTATTTCTTCTCATAAAGTTTAAGTATTTCCAATAAGTACATATTTGTCTTTACTCTGCAACACAGTATATCCTTATAACGTGGTATTCTTACAAATTGCTTTGAGAGAAAACTCTCCTGTGCGTTGTGTTTTGAGGCTGCAAGCTTAGACAAAAATGCAACACTAAAGCTTTTCGAGTTACAACAAGTGTTTAGGAAAAACAAGATAATTTCGCACGGTACGAGAATTTTTTAAAACGTGGTATTCTGACATATTTTTTTCGAGAGAACACTCTCCTTTGCATTCTCCTTTGAGGCTACAAGATTAGACATACACGCAACACCAAAGCTTTTCGAGTTAGAACGTGTTGTTTAGTAAATACAAGATAATTTTTTACGATGTGTTATTTCTTCTCGTAAAGTTTAAGTATTTCTAATAGATACGTATTTGTCTTTACTCTGCAACACTGTATTTCCTTATAACGTGGTATTCTTACATATTCTTTCAAGAGAAAACTCTCCTGTGCGTTCTCTTTTGAGGCTACACGTTTAGACATACACACAACACCAAAGCTTTTCGAGTTACAACGTGTTGTTTAAGAAAAACAAGATAATTTCGCACGATGCGGGATTTCCTTAAAACGTGGTATTCTTACATATTTTTTCGACAGAAAACTCTCCTGTGAATTCACTTTTGAGGCTACAAGCTTAGACATACATGCAACACCATATCTATTCGAGTTACAACGTGTTGTTTATGAAAAACTATATAATTTTGAAGGATGCATTTTTTATTTTCTTAAGTTTAAGTATTTCCAATATATACGTATTTGTCTTTACTCTGCAACACTATATTTCCTTATAACGTGGTATTCTTACACATTCTTACGAGAAAAAACACTCCTGTGCATTCTCTTTTGAGGCTTCATGCTTAGACAAAAACGCAACACCAAAGCTTTTCGAGTTACAACAAGGTGTTTAGGAAAAACAAGATAATTTCGAACGATGCGGGGTTTTCTTAAAACGTGGTATTCTGACATATTTTATCGAGAGAAAATTCTCCTGTGGATTCCTTTTGAGGCTACACGTTTACACATACACACAACACCAAATCTTTTCGAGTTACAACGTGTTGTTTAGGAAATTCTAGAAAATTTTGTACGATGCATTATTTCTTCTGGTAAAATTTAAGTATTTCTAATAAGTACGTATTTGTCTTTACTCTGTAAAAGTGTATTTCCTTGTAACGTGGTATTCTTACATATTCTTTTGAGAGAAAACTCTCCTGTATGTTCTCGTTTGAGGCTGCAGGCTTAGACATACACGCAACACCAAATCTTTTCCAATTACAACGTGTTCTTTAGGAAATACAAGATAATTTTTTACGATGTATTATTTCTTCTTGTAAATTTTAAGTATTTCTAATACGTACGTGTTTGTCTTTACTCTGCAACATTTTACTTCCTTATAACGTGGTATTCTTATATATTCTTTTTAGTGCAAACTCTCCTGTGCGTTCTCTTTTGATGCTACACGCTTAGACATACATGCAACACCAAAGCTTTTCGGGTTACAACGTGTTGTTTCGGAAACACAAGATAATTTTTTACGATGTGTTATTTTTTCTCGTAAAGTTTAAGTATTTCTAATAGGTACGCATTTGTCTTTACTCTGCAACACTGTATTTCCTTATAACGTGGTATTCTTACATATTCTTTCGAGAGAAAACTCTCCTGTGCGTTCTCTTTTGAGGCTACACGCTTAGACATACACACAACACCAAACCTTTTCGAGTTACAACGTGTTGTTTAAGAAAAACAAGATAATTTCGCACGATGCAGGATTTCCTTAAAACTTGGTATTCTTACATATTCTTTCGAGAGAAAACTCTCCTGTGCGTTCTCGTTTGAAGCTGCAGGCTTAGACAAAAATGCAACACCCAAGCTTTTCGAGTTACAACAAGGTGTTTAGGAAAAAAAAAAGATAATTTCGCACGATGCAGGATTTCCTTAAAACTTGGTTTTCTGACATATTTTTTCGGGAAAAATTCTCCTGTGGGTACTCTTTTGAGGCTACACGTTTAGACATAGACTCAACAGCAAATCCTTTCGAATTACAACGTGTTGTTTAAGAAATACAAGATAATTTTGTACGATGCATTATTTGTTCTCGTAAAGTTTAAGTATTTCTGATATGTACGTATTTGTCTTTACTCTGCAAAACTCTATTTCCTTGTAACGTGGTATTCTTACATATTCTTGTGAGAGAAAACTCTCCTGTGCATTCTCTTTTGAGGCTAAACGCTTAGACATGCAAGCAACACCAAAGCTTTTTGAGTTACAAGATGTTGTTTAGGAAATACAAGATGATTTCGCACGATGCATGGTTTCCTTAAATCATGGTATTCTAACAATTTTTTTCCAGAGAAAATTCTCCTGTGCGTTCTCTTTTGAGGCTACAAGCTTAGACATACATGCAACATGAAATCTTTTCGAGTTACATTGTGTTGTTTAGGAAAAACAAGATAATTTTGCACGATGCGTTATTTCTTCTCATAAAGTTGAAGTATTTCCAATAAGTACATATTTGTCTTTACTCTACAACACAGTATATCCTTATAACGTGGTATTCTTACATATTGCTTTGAGAGAAAACTCTCCTGTGCATTGTGTTTTGAGGCTACACGCTTAGACATACACGCAACACCAAAGGTTTTCGAGTTTAAACATGTTGTTTAGGAAAAACAAGATAATTTGGCACGATGCAGGATTTCCTTAAGACATGGAATTCTGACATATTTTTCGTCAGAAAACTCTCCTGTGCATTCACTTTTGAGTCTACAAGCTTAGACATACATGCAACACCATATCTATTCGAGTTACAATGTGTTGTTTATGAAAAACTATATAATTTTGCACGATCCATTTTTTATTTTCTTAAGTTTAAGTATTTCCAATATGTACGTATTTGTCTTTACTCTGCAATACTATATTTCCTTATAACGTGGTATTCTTACATATTCTTCCGAGAAAAAAACACTCCTGTGCATTCTCTTTTGAGGCTTCTCGCTTAGACAAAAACGCAACAGTAAAGCTTTTCGAGTTACAACAAGGTGTTTAGGAAAAACAAGATAATTTCGCACGATGCAGGATTTTCTTAAAACGTGGTATTCTGACATATTTTTTCGAGAGAAAATTCTCCTGTGGGTTCTCTTTTGAGGCTACACGTTTAGACATAAACACAACACCAAATCTTTTCTAGTTACAACGTGTTGTTTAGGAAATTCTAGAAAATTTTGTATGATGCATTATTTCTTCTCATAAAATTTAAGTATTTCTAGTATGTACGTATTTGGCTTTACTCTGTAAAAGTGTATTTCCTTGTAAAGTGGTATTCTTACATATTCTTTTGAGAGAAAACTCTCCTGTATGTTCTCGTTTGAGGCTTCAGGCTTAGACATACACGCAACACCAAATCTTTTCCAATTACAACGTGTTCTTTAGGAAATACAAGATAATTTTTTACGATGTGTTATTGCTTCTTGTAAATTTTAAGTATTTCTAATACGTACGTGTTTGTCTTTACTCTGAAACATTTTACTTCCTTATAACGTGGTATTCTTATATATTCTTTCTAGTGCAAACTCTCCTGTGCGTTCTCTTTTGATGCTACACGCTTAGACATACACGCAACACCAAAGCTTTTCGAGTTACAACGTGTTTTTTAGGAAAAAACAAGATTATTTTGTACGATGCGTTATTTCTTCTCGTAAAGTTTAAGTATTTCTAATACGTACGTGTTTGTCTTTACTCTGCAACATTTTACTTCCTTATAACGTGGTATTCTTACATATTCTTGCGAGAGAAAATTCTCCTGTGCATTCTCTTTTGAGGCTAGACGCTTAGACATACACGCAACAACAAAGCTTTTCAAGTTACAATGTGTTGTTTAGGAAAAACAAGATAATTTCGCACGATGCAGGATTTCCTTAAAACGATGTATTCTGACATATTCTTTCAAGAGAAAATATTTCTGTGGGTTCTCTTTTGGGGCTACACGTTTAGACATACACGCAACACCAAATCTTTTCCAATTACAACGTGTTGTTTAGGAATTACAAGATAATTTTTTTATGATGCGTTATTTCTTCTCGTAAACATTAATGATTTCTAATATGTACGTAGTTTTCTTTACTCTGCAACAGTGTACTTCATTATAACGTGATATTCTTACATATTCTTTCTAGAGAAAACTCTCCTGTGCGTACTCTTTTGAGGCTATATACTTAGACATACACGCAACATGAAAGCTTTTCAAGTTGCAACGTGTTGTATAACAAATACAAGATAATTTTGTACGATGCGTTATTTCTTCTTGTAAAGTTTACGTATTTCTAATATGTATGTATTTGTCTTTAATCTGCAAAATTGTATTTCCTTGTAACATGGTATTCTTACATATTCTTGCGAGAGAAAACTCTCCTGTGCATTCTTTTTTGAGGCTACACACTTAGAAATACACGCAACACCAAAGCTTTTCGAGTTAAAACATTTTGTTTAGGAAAAACAAGATAATTTCCCACAATGCAGGATTTCCTTAAAACGTGGTATTCTGACATATTTTTACGAGAAAAAAAATCTCCTGTGCATTCTCTTTTGAGGCTACACGCTTAGCCAAACACGCAACACCAAATCTTTTTGAGTTGCAATGCGTTGTTTAGGAAAAACAAGATAATTTTGCACGATGTGTTATTTCTTCTCGTAAAGTTTAAGTATTTCTAATACGTACGTATTTTTCTTTACTCTGAAACACTGTATTTCCTTATAACGTGGTATTCTTAGATATTCTTTCGAGAGAAAACTCTCATGTGCGTAATCTTTTGAGGCTACACACTTAGACATACACGCAACACCAAAGCTTTTCGAGTTACAACGTGTTGTTTAAGAAAAACAAGATAATTTCGCACGATGCGGGATTTCCTTAAAACGTGGTATTCTGGCATATTTTTTCGAGAGAAAACTCTCCTGGGCGTTCTCTTTTGAGGCTACAAGCTTAGGCATACACGCAACACCAAATCTTTTCGAATTACAACGTGTTGTTTTGGAAAAGCCAGATAATTTTGCTCGATGCATTATTTTCTTCTGGTAAAGTTTAAGTATTTCAATTACGTACGTATTTGTCTTTACTCTGCAACACTATATTTCCTTATAACGTGGTATTCTTAAATATTCATTTGAGAGAAACCTCTCTTGTGCGTTCTCTTTTAAGGCTGCACGGTTAGACAAATACGGAACACCAAAGCTTTTCGAGTTACAACACGTTGTTTAGGAAAAACAAGATAATTTCGCACGATGCTGGATTTTCTTAAAGCGTGGTATTCTGACATATTTTTGCAAAAGAAAACTCTCCTGTGCGTTCTCTTTTGAGGCTACATGCTTAGACATACACGCAACACCAAAGCTTTTTGAGTTACAACAAGTTGTTTAGGAAAAACAAGATAATTTCGCACGATGCGGGATTTTCTTATAACGTGGTATTCTGACATATTTTTTCGAGAGGAAATTCTCCTGTGGGTCCTCTTTTGAGGCTACACGTTTAGACATACATACAACACCAAATCTTTTCGAGTTACAACGTTTTGTTTAGGAAATACAAGATAATTTTGTATGATGCGTTATTTCTTCTCGTAAAGTTTAAGTATTTCTAATATGTACGTATTTGTCTTTACTATGCAAAACTGTATTTCCTTGTAACTTGGTATTCTTACATATTCTTTTGAGAGAAAACTCTC
The DNA here is from genome assembly GCF_947179515.1 of Apodemus sylvaticus. Classification (NCBI taxonomy): domain Eukaryota; kingdom Metazoa; phylum Chordata; class Mammalia; order Rodentia; family Muridae; genus Apodemus; species Apodemus sylvaticus. Next base: position 18,261 of record NW_026263418.1, read on the forward strand.
CTGTGCATTCTCTTTTGAGGTTAGACGCTTAGACATACACGCAACACCAAAGCTTTTCAAGTTACAACGTGTTGTTTAGGAAAAAAAAAAAAGATAATTTCGCATGATGCAGGATTTCCTTAAAACGTTGTATTCTGACATATTCTTTAAAGAGAAAATTCTCCTGTGGGTTCCATTTTGAGGCTACACGTTTAGACATACATGCAACACCAAATCTTTTCCAATTACAACGTGTTGTTTAGGAAATACAAGATAATTTTTTATGATGCATTATTTCTTCTCGTAAACTTTTAGTATTTCTAATATGTACATATTTGTCTTTACTCTGCAACACTGTACTTCATTATAACGTGGTATTCTTACATATTCTTTCTAGAGAAAACTCTGCTGTGTGTACTCTTTTCAGGCTACACGCTTAGACATACACGCAACACCAAATCTTTTTGAATTACAACGTGTTGTTTTGGAAAAACCAGATAATTTTGCACGATGCGTTATTTTCTTCTGGTAAAGTTTAAGTATTTCAATTATGTACCTATTTGTCTTTACTCTGCAACACTCTAATTCCTTATAACGTGGTATTCTTACATATTAATTTGAGAGAAAACTCTCCTGTGCATTCTCTTTTAAGGCTGCACGCTTAGACAAATACGGGACACCAAAGCTTTTCGAGTTACAACAAGTTGTTTATGAAAAACAAGATAATTTCGCACGGTGCGGGATTTTCTTAAAACGTGGTATTCTGACAGATTTTTGCGAGACAAAACTCTCCTGTGCGTTCTCTTTTGAGGATACACGCTTAGATATACACGCAAAACCAAAGCTTTTCGAGTTACAACGTGTTGTTTAGGAAAAAACAAGATAATTTCGCACGATGCAGGATTTCCTTAAAACGTGGTATTCTGACATAATTTGTCGAGAGAAAATTCTCCTGTGGGTTCTCTTTTGAGGCTACACTTTTAGACATAAACACAACACCAAATCTTTTCGAGTTACAACGTGTTGTTTAGGAAATGCAAGATAATTTTTTATGATGAGTTATTTCTTCTCGTAAAGTTTAAGTATTTCTAAAATGTACGTATTTGTCTTTACTCTGCAACACTGCATTTCCTTTTAACGTGGTATTCCTACATATTCTTTCGAGAGAAAACTCTCCTGTGCGTTCGGTTTTGTAGCTAGACGCTTAGACATACACGCAACACCAAAGGTTTTCGAATTATAACGTGTTACTTAAGAAAAACAATATAATTTCGCACGATGTGGGATATCCTTAAAACGTGGTATTCTGACATATTTTTTTGAGAGAAAACACTCCTGTGCATTCTCCTTTGAGGCTACACGCTTAGACATAAACGCAACACCAAAGCTTTTCGAGTTACAACGTGTTGTTTAGGAAAAACTAGATAATTTCTCACGATTCGAGAATTCCTTAAAACGTGGAATTCTGACATATTTTTTTCGAGAGAAAATTCTTCTCTTGGTTTTCTTTTGAGGTTACACATTTAGACATACACGCAACACCATATCATTTCGAGTTACAAAGTGTTGTTTAGGGAAAACAAGATAATGTTGCTGGATGTGTTATTTCTTCTCGTAAGTTTAAGTATTTCTAATACATACTTATTTGTCTTTACTCTGCAACACTGTATTTCCTTATAACTTGGTGTTCTTACATATTCTTTCGAATTAAAACTCTCCTGTGTGTTCGCTTTTGAGGCTGCATGCTTAGACAAAAACGCAACACCAAATATTTTCGAGTTACAAGTTGTTTAGGAAAAAAAAGATAATTTCGCACTATGCGGGATTTCCTTAAAACGTGGTATTCTGACATATTATTTCGAGAGAAAATTCTCCTGTGGGTTCTCTTTTGAGGCTACACGTTTAGACATACACGCAACACCAAAGCTTTTCGAGTTACAACGTGTTGTTTAGGAAAACCAAGATAATTTTGCACGATGCGTTATTTCTTCTCGTAAAGTTAAAGTATTTCCAATTACTAGATATTTGTCTTTACTCTGCAACACTGTATTTCCTTATAATGTGGGATTGTTACATATTCTTTTGAGGCAAAACTCTTCTGTGCGTTCTCTTTTGAGGCTGCACGCTTAGAAATATATGCAACACCAAAGCTTTTCGAGTTACAACAATTTGTTTAGGAAAAACAAGTTAATTTCGTACGATGCGGGATTTCCTTAAAACGTGGTATTCTTACATATTTTTTCAAGAAAAAACTCTCCTGTCCGTTCTCTTTTGTGGCTAGACGCTTAGACATACACGCAACACCAAAGCTTTTCGAGTTACAATGTGTTGTTTAGGAAAAACAAGATAATTTCGCACGATACGGGATTTCTTTAAAACGTGGTATTCTGACTTATTTTTTCAAGAGAAAATTCTCCTGTGGGTTCTCTTTTGAGGCTACACGCTTAGACATACACGCAACACCAAAGCTTTTCGAGTTACAATGTGTTGTTTAGGAAAACCAAGATAATTTTGCATGATGCATTATTTCTTCTCGTAAAGTTTAAGTATTTCCAATTAGTAGGTATATGTCTTTACTCTGCAACACTGTATTTCCTTATAATGTGAGATTGTTACATATTCTTTTGAGGCAAAACTCTTCTGTGCGTTCTCTTTTGAGGCTGCACGCTTAGAAATATATGCAACACCAAAGCTTTTCGTGTTAAAACAATTTGTTTAGGAAAAACAAGATAATTTCGCACGATACGTGATTTTCTTAAAACGTGGTATTCTGACATATTTTTTCAAGAGAAAACTCTCCTGTGCATTCTCTTTTGAAGCTAGACACTTAGACATACTCGCAACAACAAAGCTTTTCGAGTTACAACGTGTTGTTTGGGAAAAACAAGATAATTTCGCACGATGCAGGATTTCCTTAAAACGTGGTGTTCTGACATATTTTTTCGAGAATTCTCCTGTGGGTTCTCTTTTGAGGCTACACCTTTAGACATACATGCAACACCAAATCTTTTCGAGTTACAACGTGTTGTTTAGGAAATACAAGATAATTTTTTTACGATGCGTTATTTCTTCTCATAAAGTTTATGTATTTCTAATATGTACGTATTTGTCTTTTCTCTGCAACACTGTATTTCCTTATAACGTGGTATTCTTACATATTCTTTCGAGTGAAAATACTCCTGTGTGTTCTCTTTTGAGGCTACACGCTTAGACATACACACAACACGAAATCTTTTCGAGTTACAACGTGCTGTTTAGGAAATACAAGATAATTTTGTATGATGCATTATTTCTTCTCATAACGTTTAAGTATTTCCAATAAGTATGTATTTGTCTTTACTCTGCAAAAATGTATTTCCTTATAACGTGGTATTCTTACATATTCTTTCGAGAGAAAACTCTGCTGTGCGTTCTCTTTTGAGGCTGCACGCTTAGACAAAAACGCAACACCAAAGCTTTTCGAGTTACAACAAGTTGTTTAGGAAAAAAAAAGATAATTTCGCAGGATGCGGGACTTCCTTAAAACGTGGTATTCTGTCATATTCTTTCAAGAGAAAACTCTCATGTGCATTCTCATTTGAGGCTACATGCTGAGACATACAAGCAACACCAAAGCTTTTCGAGTTACAACGTGTTGTTTAGGAAAAACAGGAGAATTTCGCACGATGCAGGATTTCCATAAAACGTGGTATTCTGACAAATTTTTTCGAGAGAAAATTCTCCTGTGGGTACTCTTTTGAGGCTACACGTTTAGACATACACGCAACACCAAATCTTTTCGAGTTACAACGTGTTGTTTAGGAAATACAAGTTAATTTTGTACGTTGAGTTATTTCTTCTTGTAAATTTTAAGTATTTCTAACATGTACATATTTGTCTTTACTCTGTAAAAGTGTATTTCCTTGTAACGTGGTTTTCTTACATATTCTTGCGAGAGAAAACTCTCCTGTGCATTCTCTCTTGAGGCTACACTCTTAGACATACACCCAAAACTAAAGCTTTTTGAGTTACAACAACTTGGTTAGAAGAAAAAAAAAAAAGATAAGTTCCCACGATGCGTGAATTCCTTAAAATGTGGTATTCTGACAAATTGTTTCGAGAGAAAACACACCCTGTGCTTTCTTCTTTGAGGCTACTCGTTTAGACATACAGACAACACCCAATCTTTTCGAGTTACAACGTGTTTTTTAGGAAATGCAATATAATTTTGTATGATGCGTAATTTCTTCTAGTAAAGTTTAAGTATTTCTAATACACACGAATTTGTCTTTACTATGCAACACTGTATTTCCTTGTAACGTGGTATTCTTACATATTCTTTGGAGAGAAAACTCTCCTGTGGGTACTGTTTTGAGGCTACACACTTAGACATACATGCAACACCAAAGCTTTTCAAGTTAAAACGTGCTGTTTAGGAAAAACAAGATAATTTCACACGATGCGGGATTTCCTTAAACGTGGTATTCTGACATATTTTTTTGAGAGAAAACTCTCCTCTGCATTCTCTTTTGAGGCTAAACACTTAGTCATACACGCAACACCAAATGTTTTCAAGTTACAACGTGTGGTTTAGGAAAAACAAGATAATTTTGCACAATGTGTCATTTCTTCTCATAAAGTTTAAGTATTTCTAATAATTTCATAATTGCCTTTACTCTGCAACACTGTATTTCCTTATAACGTGGTATTCTTACATATTCTTTTGAGAGAACACTCTCTTGTGCGTTCTCTTTTGAGGCTGCATGCTTAGACATACATGCAACACCAAAGCTTTTCGAGTTACAACGTGTTGTTTACGAAAAACAAGATAATTTCGCACGATGCAGGATTTCCTTAAAACGTGGTATTCTGACATATTTTTTCGAGAGAAAACTCTCCTGTGTGTTCTCTTTTGAGGCTACACGCTAAGACATACACGGAACACCAAATCCTTTCGAGTTACAACGTGTTGTTAAGGAAAAACAAGATAAATTTGCAGGATGCATTATTTCTTCTCGTAAAGTTTAAGTATTTCTAATAAGTAAGTATTTGTCTTTACTCTGCAACACTGTATTTCCTTATAAAGTGGTATTCTTACATATTCTTTCGAGAGAAATCTCTCCTGTGCGTTCTCTTTTGAGTCTACACGCTTAGACATATACGCAACACCAAAGCTTTTCGAGTTACAACGTTTTGTTTAGGAAAAACAAGATAATTTCCCAAAATGCGGGATTTCCTTAAAACGTGGTATTCTGACATATTTTTTTCGAGAGAAAACTCTGCTGTGCGTTCTCTTTTGAGGTTACAAGCTTACACATATAAGCAACACCAAATCTTTTCGAGTTACAACGTGTTGTTTGGGAAAAACAAGATAATTTTGCATGATGCGTTATTTCTTCTCATAAAGTTTAAGTATTTCAAATACGTACGTATTCATCTTTACTCTGCAACACTATATTTCCTTATAACGTATTATTCTTAAATATTCTTTCGAGGTAAAACTCTCCTGAGTGTTCTCGTTTGAGGCTGCATGCTTAGACCAAAACGGAAAACCAAAGATTTTCGAGTTACAACAAGTTGTTTAGGAAAAACAAGATAATTTCGCACGATGCGGTATTTCCTTAAAACGTGGAATTCTGACATATTATTTCGAGAGAAAACTCTCCTGTGCATTCTCTTTTGAGACTACACGCTTAGACATACACACAACACCAAAGCTTTTCTAGTTAAAACATGTTGTTTAGGAAAAATAAGATAATTTCGCACGATGCGGGATTTCCTTAAAACGTGGTATTCTGACATATTTTTTCGAGAGATAACTCACCTGTGTGTTCGCTTTTGAGGCTACAGGCTTAGACATACACGCAACACCAAATCCATTCAAGTTACAACGTGTTGTTTAGGAAAAACAAGATAATTTTGCACCATGTTTCATTTCTTCTCATAAAGTTTAAGTATTTCTAGTAGGTATGTATTTGTCTTTAGTCTGCAACACTGTATTTCCTTGTAACGTGGTATTCTTACATATTCTTTCGAGAGAATACTCTTCTGTGCGTTCTCATTTGAGGCTACACGCTTAGACATACACGCAACACCAAAGTTTTTCTAGTTACAACGTGTTGTTTAGGAAAACCAAGATAATTTCGCACGATGCGGGATTTCCTTAAAACATGGTATACTGACATTTTTTTTGAGAGAAAACTCTCCTATGCGTTCTCTTATGAGGCTACAAGCTTAGACATCCACGCAACAACAAATTTTTTCGAGTTACAATGTGTTGCTTAGGAAAAACAAGATAATTTTGCACCATGCATTATTTATTCTCGTAAAGTTTAAGTATTTCCAATACGTACGTATTTGTCTTTACCCTGCAACACTGTATTTCCTTATAACGCTGTATTCCTACATATTCTTTCGAGAGAAAACTCTCCCGTGTGTTCTCATTTGAGGCTTTGCGCTTAGACAAAAATGCAACACCAAAGGTTTTCGAGTTAGAAAGTGTTGTTTAGGAAATACAAGATAATTTCGCACAATGCGGGATTTCCTTAAGACTTGGTATTCTGAAATATTGTTTCGAGAGAAAACTCTCCTGTGCCTTCTCCTTTGAGGCTACATGCTTAGACATATATGCAACACCAAATCTGTTCGAGTTACAACGTGGTTTTTAGCAAACACAAGAGAATTTTGTACGATGTGTAATTTCTTCTCATAAAGTTTAAGTATTTCTAATACGTACATATTTGTCTTTACTCCGCAACACTGTATTTCCTTGTAACGTGGTATTCTTACATATTCTTTCGAGTGAAAACTCTCCTGTGCGTTCTGTTTTGAGGCTACATGCTTAGACATACACGCAAAACCAAAGCTTTTCGAGTTACAACGTGTTGTTTAGGAAAACCAAGATAATTTTGCAAGATGCATTATTTCTTCTCGTAAAGATTAAGTATTTCCAATAAGTACATATTTGTCTTTACTCTGCAAAACTGTATTTCCTTATAACATGGTATTCTTACGTATTCTTTCAAGAGAAAACTCTCCTGTGCATTCTCTTTGGAGGCTGCGTGCTTAGACAAAAACGCAACACCAAAGCTTTTCGTGTTACAACAAGTTGTTTAGGAAAAACAGGATAATTTCGCACGATGCGGGATTTCCTTAAAACGTGGTATTCTGACATATTGTTTCGAGAGAAAACACTCCTGTGCCTTCTCCTTTGAGGCTACTCGCTTAGACATACACGCAACACCAAATAATTTTGAGTTCGTGTTTTTTAGGAAATGCAAGATAATTTTTTACGATGCGTAATTTCTTCTTGTAAAGTTTAAGTATTTCTAATAAGTACGAATTTGTCTTTAATATGCAAAACTGTATTTCCTTGTAACGTGGAATTCTTAAAAATTCTTTCGAGAGAAAACTCTCCTGTGCGTTCTCTTTTGAGGCTACACACTTAGACATACACGCAACACCAAAGCCTTTCGAGTTAAAACGTGTTGTTAAGGAAAAACAAGATAAATTCGCACAATGCGGGATTTCTTTAAACGTGGTATTCTGACATATTTTTTCGAGAGAAAGCTCTCCTGTGCGTTCTCTTTTGAGGCTACATGCTTAGTCATACACGCAACACCAAATATTTTCAAGTTACAAACTGTTGTTTAGGAAAAACAAGATAATTTTGTACAATGTGTTATTTATTCTCATAAAATTTAAGTATTTCTAATAAATTTGTATTTGTCTTTACTCTGCAACACTGTTTTTCCTTGTAACGTGGTATTCTTACATATTCTTTCAAGAGAAAACTCTCCTGTGCGTTCTCTTTTGAGGCTACACACTTAGACATACACGCAACACCAAAGCTTTTCGAGTTACAACGTGTTGTTTAGGAAAAACAAGATAATTTCGAACGATGCGGGATTTCCTTAAAACATGGTATTCTGACATATATTTTCTAGAGAAAATTCTCCTGTGGGTTCTCTTTAGAGGCTACACGCTTAGACATACATGCAACACCAAATCCTTTCGAGTTACAACGTGTTGTTTAGGAAAAACAAGATAATTTTGCACGATGCTTTATTTCTTCTCATAAAGTTTAAGTATTTCTAATATGTACGTATTTGTCTTTACTCTGCACACTGTACTTCCTTGTAACGTCGTATTCTTACATATTCTTTCAAGAGAATACTTTCCTGTGCGGTCTCATTTGAGGCTACATGCTTAGACATACATGCAACACCAAAGCTTTTCGAGTTACAACGTGTAGTTTAGGAAAAGCAAGATTATTTCGCAAGATGCGGGATTACCTTTAAACGTGGTATACTGACATATTTTTTCGAGAGAAAACACTCCTGTGTGTTCTCTTTTGAGGCTACAAGTTTAGATATCCACGCAACACCAAATCTTTTCTAGTTACAATGTGTTGTGTTGGAAAAACAAGATAATTTTGCACGATGCTTTATTTCTTCTCGTAAAGTTTAAGTATTTCCAATATATACGTATTTGTCTTTACTCCACAACACTGTATTTCCTTATAACGTGGTATTCTTTCATATTCTTTGGAGAGAAAACTCTCCTGTGCGTTCTCCTTTGAGGCTGGGCGCTTAGACAAAAACGCAACACCAAAGCTTTTTGAGTTACAACAAGTTGTTTAGGAAAAATAAGATAATTTCGCACGATGCGGGATTATCTTAAAACATGGTATTCTGACATATCGTTTCGAGAGAAAACTCTCCTGTGCCTTCTCCTTTGAGGCTACACGCTTAGACATACACGCAACACCAAATGTTTTCGAGTTACAACGTGGTTTTAGGAAATACAAGATAATTTTGTAAGATGCTTAATTTCTTCTCGTAAAGTTTAAGTATTTCTAATACATACGAATTTGTCTTAACTCTGCAACACTGTTTTTCCTTGTAACGTGGTATTCTTACATATTCTTTCAAGAGAAAACTCTCCTGTGTGTTCTCTTTTGAGGCTACACACTTAGACATACACGCAACACCAAAGCTTTTCGAGTTACAACGTGTTCTTTAGGAAAAACAAGATAATTTCGAAAAATGCGGGATTTCCTTAAAACATGGTATTCTGACATATATTTTCGAGAGAAAATTCTCCTGTGGGTTCTCTTTTGAGGCTGCATGTTTAGACATACAGGCAACCCCAAATCTTTTCGAGTTACAACGTGTTGTTTAGGAAATACAAGATAATTTTGTACGATGCGTTATTTCTTCTAGTTAAGGTTAAGTATTTCTAATATGTACATATTTGTTTTTACTCTGCAACACTGTATTTCCTTGTAACGAGGTTTCTTACATATTCTTTTGAGATAAAACTCCCATGTGCGTTCTCTTCTGAGGCTACATACTTAGACATACACGAAACACCAAAGATTTTTGAGTTAAAACATGTTGTTTAGGAAAAAGAAGATTATTTCGCATGATGTGGGATTTCCTTAAAATGTAGTATTCTGACATATTCATTCGAGAGAAAACACTCCTGTGCATTCTCTTTTGAGGCTAAACGCTTAGACATACATGCAGCACCAAATCGTTTCGAGTTACAACATGTTATTTAGGAAAATCAAGATAATTTCACACAATGCGGGATTTCCTAAAAACGTGGTATTCTGACATATTTTTCGAGAGAAAACTCTCCTGTGCATTCTCTTTTGAGGCTACATGCTTAGACATACATGCAACACCAAATCTTTCCGAGTTACAACGTGTTGTTTAGGAAAAAGAAGATAATTTCTCATGATGCAGGATTTCCTTAAAACATGGTACTCTGACATATTTTTTCGAGAGAAAACTCTCCTGTGCATTCTCTTTTGAAGCTACACGCTTAGTAATACACACAACACCAAATCTTTTCGAGTTAAAACGTGATGTTTAGGAAATACAAGATAATTTTGTACGATGAGTTATTTCTTCCCGTAAAGTTTAAGTATTTCTAATATGGAAGTATTTGTCTTTACTCTGCAACACTGTATTTCCTTATAACGTGGTATTCTTACATATTCTTTCGAGAGAAAACTCTCCTGTGCGTTTTATTTGAGGCTACATGCTTAGACATACACGCAACCCTAAAGCTTTTCGAGTTACAATGTGTTGTTTAGGAAAAACAAGATAATATCACACGATGCGGGATTTCCTAAAAACATGCTTTTCTGACATATTTTTTCGATAGAAAAATCTCCTGTGGGTTCTCTTTTGAAGCTACGTGTTTAGACATACACGCAACACCAAATCTTTTCGAGTTACAACATATTGTTTAGGAAATACAAGATAATTTTGTACGATGTGTTATTTCTTCTCGTAAAGTTTAAGTTTTTCCTATACATACATATTTGTCTTTACTTTGCAAAACTGTATTTCCTTATAACGTGGTATTCTTACATATTCCTTCGAGAGAAAACTCTCCTGTGTGTTCTCTTTCAGACTGCACCCTTAGACATACACGCAACACCAAAGCTTTTCGAGTTATAACGTGTTGTATAGGAAATACAAGATAATTTTGTACGATGCTTTATTTCTTCTTGTAAAGTTTAAGTATTTCTAATACTTACGTATTTGTTTTTACTCTGAAACACTGTATTTCCTTATAACGTGGAATTCTTACATATTCTTTTGAGAGAAAACTCTCCTCTGCGTTATCTTTTAAGGCTGCACACTTAGACATACATGCAACACCAAAGCTTTTCGAGTTACAAAGTTTTTCTTAGGAAAAACAAGATAATTTCTCACAATGCGGGATTTCCTTAAAAGGTGGTATAATAAGTAAGTATTATAATAGTAACGAGGTATTCTTACATATTCTTTTGAGAGAAAACTCACCTGTGCATTCTCTTTTGAGGCTGCACGCTTAGACTAAAACGCAACACCAAATCTTTTCGAGTTACAACGTGTTGTATAGGGAATACAAGTTAATTTTGTATGAAGCGTCATTTCTTCTCGTAAAGTTTAAGTATTTCCTATGCGTACCTATTTGGCTTTACTCTGCAACACTGTATTTCCTTATAAAGTGGTATTCTTACATATGCTTTCGAGAGAAAACTCTCCTGTGCATTCACTTTTGAGGCTGCACCCTTAGATATACATGCAACACCAAAGTATTAGAAATACTTAACCTTTACGAGAAGAAATTAAGCATCCTAAAAATTATCTTGTATTTCCTAAAACCACGTTGTTACTAGAAAAGATTTGGTGTTGCGTGGATGTCTAAACTTGTAGCCTCAAAAGAGAACGCACAGGAGAGTTTTCTCTCGAAAAAATATGTCAGTATACCACGTTTAAATGTAATCCCGCATCTTGCGAAATTATCTTGTTTTTCCTAAACAACACGTTGTAACTCGAAAAGATTTGGTGTTGCGTGTATGACTAAGCGTGTAGCCTCAAAAGAGAATGCACAGGAGAGTTTTCTCTTGAAAGAATATGTAAGAATACGACGTTACAAGGAAGTACAGTGTTGCAGAGTAAAGACAAATACGTATACATTAGAAATACTTAAACTTTATGAGAAGAAAGAAAGCATCGTGCAAAATTATCTTGTTTTTCCTAAACAACACATTGTAACTCAAAAGGATTTGGTGTTGCGTGTATGTCTAAGCGGGCAGCCTCAAAAGCAAACGCACAAGAGAGTTTTCTCTTCGAAAAATATGTCAGAATACCACGTTTTAAGGAAATCCTGCATCGTGGGAAATTATCTTGTTTTTCCTAAACAACATGTTTTAACTCGAAAAGCTTTGTTGTTGCGTGTATGTCTAAGTGTGTAGCCTCAAAAGAGAACACACAGGAGAGTTTTATCTTGAAAGAATATGTAAAAATACCACGTTACAAGGAAAAACAGTGTTGCAGAGTGAAGACAAATACAAATTTATTAGAAATACTTAAATTTTATGAGAATAAATAACACATTGTGCAAAATTATCTTGTTTTTCCTAAACAACAGGTCGTAACTCGAAAATATTTTGTGTGGTGTGTATGTCTAAGCGTGTAGCCTCAAAAGAGAACGCATAGGAGAGTTTTCTCTCGAAACATTATGTCAGAATTCCACGTTTAAGGAAATCCCACATAATGCGAAATTATCTTGTTTTTCCTAAACAACACGTTTTAACTCGAAAAGCTTTGGTGTTGCGTGTAAGTCTAAGCCCGTAGCCTCAAAAGAGAATGCACAGGAGAGTTTTCTCTCGAAAGAATATGTAATAATACCACGTTATAAGGAAATACAGTTTTGCAGAGTAAAGGCAAATACGTACATATTAGAAATACTTAAACTTTACGAGAAGAAATAACACATCGTGCAAAATTATCTTGTTTTTCCTAAACAACACGGTGTAACTCGAAAAAATTTGGTGTTGGGTGTATGTCTAAGCATGTAGCCTCAAAAGAGAATGCACAGGAGAGTTTTCTCTCAAAAAAAAAATGTCAGAATACCACGTTTTAAGGAATTCCTGCATTGTGTGACGTTATCTTATTTTTCCTAAACAACATGTTGTAACTCGAAAAGCTGTGGTGTAGCTTGCATGTCTCAGTGTGTAGCCTCAAAAGAGAACACACAGGAGAGTTTTCTCTCAGAAAATATGTCAGAATACCACGTTTAAGGAAATCCTGCATCGTGCGTAATTATCTTTTTTTTCCTAACCAACTTGTTGTAACTCGAAAAGCTTTGGTGTTGCGTGTATGTCTAAGCGTGCAGCCTCAATAGAGAACGAACAGGACAGTTTTCTCTCAAAAGAATATGTAAGAATGCCACGTTATAAGGAAATACAGTGTTGCAGATTAAAGACAAATACGTACATATTGGAAATACTTAAACTTTATGAGAAGAAATAACGCATCGTGCAAAATTATCTTGTTTTTCCTAAACAACACATTGTAACTCAAAAGGATTTGGTGTTGCGTGTATGTCTAAGCGTGCAGCCTCAAAAGCAAACGCACAGGAGAGTTTTCTCTTCGAAAAATATGTCAGAATACCACGTTTTAAGGAAATCCTGTATCGTGGGAAATTATCTTGTTTTTCCTAAACAACATGTTTTAACTCGAAAAGCTTTGCTGTTGCGTGTATGTCTAAGTGTGTAGCCTCAAAAGAGAACACACAGGAGAGTTTTCTCTTGAAAGAATATGTAAGAATACCATGTTACAAGGAAAAACAGTGTTGTAAAGACAAATACAAATTTATTAGAAATACTTAAATTTTATGAGAATAAATAACACATTGTGCAAAATTATCTTGTTTTTCCTAAACAACAGGTCGTAACTCGAAAATATTTTGTGTGGTGTGTATGTCTAAGCGTGTAGCCTCAAAAGAGAACGCATAGGAGAGTTTTCTCTCGAAACATTATGTCAGAATTCCACGTTTAAGGAAATCCCACATAATGCGAAATTATCTTGTTTTTCCTAAACAACACGTTTTAACTCGAACAGCTTTGGTGTTGCGTGTAAGTCTAAGCCTGTAGCCTCAAAAGAGAATGCACAGGAGAGTTTTCTCTCGAAAGAATATGTAATAATACCAGGTTATAAGGAAATACAGTTTTGCAGAGTAAAGGCAAACACGTACATATTAGAAAACTTTAAACTTTATGAGAAGAAATAACGCATCGTGCAAAATTATCTTGTTTTTCCTAAACAACACGGTGTAACTCGAAAAAATTTGGTGTTGGGTGTATGTCTAAGCATGTAGCCTCAAAAGGGAATGCACAGGAGAGTTTTCTCTCAAAAAAATATGTCAGAATATCACGTTTTAAGAAATTCCTGTATTGTGTGAAGTTATCTTATTTTTCCTAAACAACATGTTGTAACTCGAAAAGCTTTGGTGTAGCTTGCATGTCTCAGTGTGTAGCCTCAAAAGAGAACACACAGGAGAGTTTTCTCTCAGAAAATATGTCAGAATACCACGTTTAAAGGAAATCCTGCATCGTGCGTAATTATCTTTTTTTCCTAACCAACTTGTTGTAACTCGAAAAGCTTTGGTGTTGCGTGTATGTCTAAGCGTGCGGCCTCAAAAGAGAACGAACAGGACAGTTTTCTCTCAAAAGAATATGTAAGAATGCCACGTTATAAGGAAATACAGTGTTGCAGATTAAAGACAAATATGTACATATTGGAAATACTTAAACTTTACGAGAAGAAATAACGCATCGTTCAAAATTAACTTGTATTTCCTAAACACCACGTTTTAACTCGAAACGATTAAGTGCTGCGTGTATGTCTAAACGTATAGCCTCAAAAGAGAACCCACAGGAGAATTTTCTCTCGAAAAAATATGTCAAAATACCACGTTTTAAGGAAATACAGCATCATGCAAAATTATTTTGTTTTTCGTAAACAACATGTTGTAATTCGAAAAGCTTTTGTGTTGCTTGTATGTCTCAGCCTGTAGCCTCAAAAGAGAACGCACACTGGAGTTTTCTCTCGAAAAAATATGTCAGAATACCTCGTTTTAAGGAAATCCTGCATAGTGTGAAATTATCTTGTTTTTCCTAAACAACATGTTTTAACTCGAAAAGCTTTTGTGTTGCGTGTATGTCTAAGTGTGTATCCTCAAAAGAGAATGCAGTGGAGATTTTTCTCTCGCAAAATATGTAGGAATACCACGGATTAAGGAAATACATTTTTGTAGAGTAAAGACAAATACGTACTTATTAGAAATAGTTAAACTTTACAAGAAGAAATAACGCATCTTGCAAAATTATCTTGTATTTCCTAATCAACACGTTGTAACTCAAAATATTTGGTGTTGCGTGTATGTCTAAACATGTAGCCTCAAAACAGAACCCATAGGAATATTTTCTCTCGAAAAAATATGTCAGATTACCACGTTTTAAGGAAATCCTGCATCGTGCGAAATTATCTTGTTATTCCCAAACAACGTGTTGAAAAGATTTGGTGTTACTTGTATGTCTCAGTGTGTAGCCTCAAAAGAGAACGCACAGGAGAGTTTTCTCTCGAAAAAAATATGTCAGAATTCCACGTTTTAAGGAAAGCCCGCACAATGCGAAATTATCTTGTTTTTCCTAAACAACATGTTGAAATTCGAAAGTATTTGGTGTTGAGTGTACTTCTAAGCGTGTAGTCTCAAAAGAGAACGCACAGGAGAGTTTTCTCTCGAAAGAATATGTAAGAATAACACGTTATAAAGAAATACACTGTTGCAATTAAAGACAAATACATACGTATTAGAAATACTTAAAATTTAAGAGAAGTAATAACGCTTTGTACAAAATTATCTTGTATTTCCAAAACAAAACGTTGTAACTCGAAAAGATTTGGTGTTGTCTGTATGTCTAAATGTGTAGCCTCAAATAGAACCCACAGGAGAATTTTCTCTCGAAAATATATGTCAGAATACCATGCTTTAAGGAAATCCTGCATCATGCGAAATTATATTGTTTTTCTTAAACAACACGTTGTAACTCGAAAAGCTTTGGTGTTGCGTGTATGACTAAGCCTGTAGCCTCAAAAGAGAACGCACAGGAGAGTTTTCTCTCGAAAGAATAGGTAATAATACCACGTTATAAGGAAATACAGTTTTGCAGAGTAAAGGCAAATACGTACATATTAGAAAACTTTAAACTTTACGAGAAGAAATAACGCATCGTGCAAAATTATCTTGTTTTTCCTAAACAACACTGTGTAACTCAAAACAATTTGGTGTTGCGTGTATGTCTAAGCATGTAGCCTCAAAAGGGAATACACAGGAGAGTTTTCTCTCGAAAAAAATATGTCAGAATACCACGGTTTAAGGAATTCCTGCATTGTGTGAAGTTATCGTATTTTTCCTAAACAACACGATGGAACTTGAAAAGCTTTGGTGTAGCTTGCATGTCTCAGCATGTAGCCTCAAAAGAGAACACACAGGAGTGTTTTCTGTCAAAATATATGTCAGAATACTATGTTTTAAGGAAATCTTGCATCGTGCGTAATTATCTTTTTTTCCTAACCAACTTGTTGTAACTCGAAAAGCTTTGGTGTTGTGTGTATGTCTAAGCGTGCAGCCTCAAAAGAGAACGAAGAGGACAGTTTTCTCTCAAAAGAATATGTAAGAATGCCACGTTATAAGGAAATACAGTGTTGCAGATTAAAGACAAATACGTACATATTGGAAATACTTAAACTTTACGAGAAGAAATAACGCATCGTGCAAAATTAACTTGTATTTCCTAAACACGACGTTGTAACTCGAAAAGATTAAGTGTTGCGTGTATGTCTAAATGTGTAGCCTCAAAAGAGAACCCCACAGGAGAATTTTCTCTAGAAAAATTATGTCAAAATACTACGTTTTAGGAAATACTGCATCATGCAAAATTATGTTGTTTTTCCTAAACAACATGTTGTAATTCGAAAATCTTTGGTGTTGCTTGTATGTCTCAACGTGTAGCCATCAAAAGAGAACGCACACGAGAGCTTTCTCTCGAAAAAATATGTCAGAATACCACGTTTTAAGGAAATCCTGCATGGTGCGAAATTATTTTGTTTTTCCTAAACAACATATTTTAACACGAAAGCTTTGGTGTTGCGTGTATGTCTAAGTGTGTAGCCTCAAATAGAGATTACAGAGGAGAGTTATTCTCTCGCAAAATATGTAAGAATACCACGTTATAAGGAAATACATTTTTGTAGAGTAAAGACAAATACGTACTTATTAGAAATACTTAAACTTTATGAGAAGAAATAACGCATCTTGCAAAACTATCTTGTATTTCCTAATCAACACGTTGTAACTCAAAAAATAATTTGGTGTTGCGTGTATGTCTAAACATGTAGCCTCAAAAGAGAACCCACAGGAATATTTTCTCTCGAAAAAATATGTCAGATTACCACGTTTTAAGGAAAATCCTGCATCGTGCGAAATTATCTTGTTATTCCTAAACAACATGTTGTAATTTGAAATGCTTTGGTGTTGCTTGTATGTCTCAGCGTGTAGCCTCAAAAGAGAACGCACAGGAGAGTTTTCTCCGAAAAAATATGTCAGAATTCCCACGTTTTAAGGAAATCCCCGCACAATGCGAAATTATCTTGTTTTTCCTAAACAACACTTTGTAATTCGAAAGTATTTGGTGTTGCGTGTATTTCTATGCGTGTAGCCTTAAAGAGAACGCACAGGAGAGTCTTCTCTTGAAAGAATATGTAAGAATAACACGTTATAAAGAAATACACTGTTGCAATCAAAGACAAATGCATACGTATTAGAAATACTTAAAATTTGCAAGAAATAATAACGCTTCGTAAAAAATTATCTTGCATTTCCTAAACAACACGTTGTAACTCGAAAAGATTTGGTGTTGTCTGTATGTCTAAATGTGTAGCCTCAAAAGAGAACCCTACAGGAGAATTTTCTCTCGAAAAAATATGTCAGAATACCACGTTTTAAGGAAATCCTGCATCATGCGAAATTATATTGTTTTTCTTAACAACACGTTGTAACTCGAAAAGCTTTGATGTTGCGTGTATGTCTAAGCCTGTAGCCTCAAAGGAGAATGCACAGGAGAGTTTTCACTCGAAAGAATATGTAATAATACCACGTTATAAGGAAATACAATTTTGCAGAGTAAAGGCAAATACGTACGTATTAGAAAACTTTAAACTTTACGAGAAGAAATAACGCATCGTGCAAAATTATCTTGTTTTTCCTAAACAACATGGTGTAAACTCAAAAAAATTTGGTGTTGCGTGTATGTCTAAGCCATGTAGCCTCAAAAAGGGAATGCAGAGGAGAGTTTTCTCTAGAAAAAAATATGTCAGAATACCACGTTTTAAGGAATTCCTGCATTGTGTGAAATTATCTTATTTTTCCTAACAACAGGTTGTAACTCGAAAAGCTTTGGTGTAAGCTTGCATGTCTCAACGTGTAGCCTCAAAAGAGAACACACAGGAGAGTTTTCTCTCAAAAAAATATGTCAGAGTACCACGTTTTAAGGAAATTCTGCATCATGCGTAATTATCTTGTTTTTCCTAAACAACATGTTTTAACTCGAAAAACTTTGGTTTTGCGTGTATGTCTAAGTGTGTAGCCTCAAAAAGAGAATGCACAGGAAACTTTTCTCTCGCAAGAATATATAAGAATACCACGTTACAAGGAAATTACAGTTTTACAGAGTAAAG